>NW_020291698.1:30311-207198 GCF_003184785.1 Aspergillus japonicus CBS 114.51
GACATACTAAAACACGATGGCCAGCTGCAGCAATTATCATATTCTGTGGCTGATTATCCCCTCCTCCTCCTCCTCCTCCTCCTCCCCCAGGTCCAGGTCCAGGTCTTGGCATCATTGCATCTAAATTGGTTTCGTTCTGGTATTGGCTCAATTACTGTAACCCGCAACTAATTGCTGAACCCCATGGAAGGCAGAAACGGAAAGAAAAAAAAAAAAAGAAAAACCAAAGACATAAATAGTCAAAGCCCCACAGTCGCCATGTAAATGACATACTAAAACACGATGGCCAGCTGCAGCAATTCACATCACCACCACCGAAAGAAGCAGATAAACCTCGGTATAGACAGCGTCAAACGAACAATCGAAGCCACACCACGACCAGAGTAGGAAACTCCTTCCGTGATCTCGTTGCAGTCGCTCGAGATCAAGGCCGGGGGGGTATCTTCATGCACTATGGACAGTATTCCGTTCCGGAAGGACAAAGAGGGAGAACGCCAGAACATGCAGCAATAGAAAGGAAAGAGAGAGAGAAAGACCCCGAACAAGAAAAGAAAAATAGGATTGCGAAAGCCCCAGTTGTTCCAACCCACCGATGCATAATTTCATCATTCATCACTTCATAAAGATTCCCGCAGCCGAGCGGTGCGTGCAGCTCCGAGTATACGAGAGAGGTCCAGGTTCTAGAACTCCGCGGCTATATCCAAAACAAAGAAAAGGTCGAGGAAACCCATGACAAGAGGCCAATGCCTCGTACTATACAACTCCCGCTCAAAACAAATGTAAAGAGAAAGAGCGGCGAGCCCGAGCAAGGTCGGTTTCGGATGCGGGATCGCTCAGGACGTGATCACCGGATGAAAATAGGGAAATACTCCTAAATCACAGACTTCATTCCCAATCAGAGGCCGTTTAGATAAAGAGCTTCGTGGCGCTTTTGTTCTCGCTGGTGGCGACAGCAACGAGCGCTTCCAGTCGACCCATTCCAGGTTCCCGGACCGAATGAGGAAGGAAATCGGACCGAAGGTCGCGTTTGCCGTAATGGCTGTCAGGTTGGGGGGCTAGAGGGGGGCAAGCCTGCATTCCAATCAGTGATCTGGCCCTCATCGTTGGTTCTGGTAACGTGTGCGTACTGTTTGAGAAGTTTCGGAGGCAAAAGACGGGTGATGCTGCTCCACATATCCATTGTTATGCACAATTGCGGGATGATACTCCAAAGATGCAGTAGACGGGGTATGAACTCCTTCGCTGCTGCTGGAATCTTCGGGTGACGTTCGCGTGGCCTGAGAGCTCATAGTAACACTGCTGAATGACGGAGCATGGCCATGTCCGCGAGATTCCTGCAGTTGCTGCTGGTAAGACGAGGATGGCCGGGAACCAACATTCTGGAGCTCGGCAATAGTTTGCTGGCTCCAATTTGCTGCATCTCGCTGAGATGGTTTGTCCCGAATATGAAGTCCGGTTAGGTTTGTGTGCAGGGACATATCCCAAGAGACGTGACCCCGTCGATGACCGGGGCCCGAAATTGGCGGTGCTGGTCGGCTAGCCGGTTGCGTGTAATTGAATCCTCCTCCAAAGTTGTAGTTCGGCGGTTGCTTGGTCGGGTTATCCATTTGCATGGGACTCGGTCGTCGAACGGGCGGGGTCAGTGGTCGGTGAGCCACTACCTTATCGAAACTCTCGATACCTGGCAGTCGCGGAGGCTGTTCCGCCGACCCATTGGTTTTCGCCGATGGATGGAACACTTCGGGGGTCTGGTAGTTACTGAGGCCACTAGTGGCTGGCCGAGGGACGGCAGACCAGGTCGAAGGGTGCCATGTCCTTCTGCGTAGATCGGCGTCCGAAGCTCCGTGATTCATCTCATCGCGAGACAGGGAGTAATTGGTGCTAACAGGGCTGGCATACACTCCTCCGTGCGCAACATACGCGGGGGGTGGAGCATAACCTGGAGGATAGACGTTGGCAGGCTGCGATGCGAATGGGTTTGCGCCTGATGGCACGGACAATCGACGGGCGGCTGTCTTGCCCTCCCAAAATCCCGAGGCCTGAGACACTGTGGACATTGGCGAAGCAATATGAGGGCTACCATGAGGCCCTGCCGCAAAGACATGGTGTGAAGGTGTGTAAGGGGAGCCACCGGCCTGCGGTCCTGGCAGGCCCCGCCCCGGAGGAGTGCTGGGAGCATCCAGCGTATCCATCAGTCGCGCTCGATCATTTGCCATCATCAACGGCGCAGGCCGACGGCGAAGCTCCTGCGGCTGACTGAATGTCGATGCAGTGGAGGTGATGCTCGAGGCAGAAAGGTTTCTGCTATGGCCCCTACTGTGAGTACCTTGACTGCCCGCCGTGCCCGCTCTCGCGCGACCCTGGGGACGCACGCGATCCGTTCGAATTTGTCGTTGGAATCTGGTCCCTGTCGCCGCCAGTGAGTCTCCTGGAATTTCCTCGTTGACGTGCACGGTTTGGGCATGCTGGCGCAGGTTGTCCAGTCGAGAAAAGCGGCGGGAGCAGTGACATTGAAACGGGCGCTCGCCAGTATGTTTCCGGATGTGCCGTGCCAGATGCTCGCTCCGTGTAAAACTCAAGTTGCATGGTGGGAAATCAGTGCAGTAGAAGCGTTGTCCCTTTTTCTTCTTCGATGGGGGAGCATTGTCCTTGTTGTCCTCGTTGTCAGAGCCTTCGCGTTCCACGTCCGAATCTCCATGTGCGGGCTCATCTGACGTTAACGATGCGCTGGTTTGCGAGTCTATCGGGCGGGTTGAGTCATCGTTGATATTTACATTCCGCGGAGTGCTCTCGTCCGTCTTGGTGCCTAAAGATGATGCAGCGTCGGAGCTGGGATGAGGGCGAGGGGTGGATGATGTCGTCGCGTCCTCCATGACTCGATCTTGTGGGGTGGACATAGTATTGACAGGTAAGAATGAAGACATATTGGCAGGAAGACGACTGTGGATTGGGCCCACAGCTATGTACTGTTGTCGATAACAGAAATGGTGGGATGACGGTCGACACACAAACTCGATCGGTTTCAAGGGAGAGGAATGGGGTGGGTTTCAAAATGTCAAAAACGCGGTGTCGATCGCACGGTGCAAAGTGGTCCTAGACATCATTGCGCAGTTAAGGTAAGCAGGTAATCCACATTACTATCAGGTGTAATTTATTTTCGAGGTTCCAGGAATTTTCGCCTCTCAAGATGCGGTAACTGAAACATCATGGGGGGGAAAGAGGGACCGAGGGGTTCGGTCGGTGAGAAACCGAGCTAGTCTGAAGGGCGAAAAATAGAAGAGAAAAAAAATAGCAAAACAACTTACACCGGAATGAAGAAGAATTCACTTGCCTCCCAAAGACCGAGCGAGGGGTGAGAGAGTAAGGAATGTTCAGAGAAGGATGATGGCGATGACTTGTTTAACCGAATGCCCGACGGCGATGGCGAAGCAAGGGTAGCCAGGTGGTACACGATAGATGGAAAGGAACGACCATTAGGTGCGAGAACGCATCGCTTACAGATCGGCCTGACCAAGAAAGGGCAGCGGGCACTCAGTCACGGGTAGATGGGTAGGTAGGCCGAAAGACGGGGAGGAAGAAAGAGAAGGACAGAGGAAGAGGAAGAGGAGGAAGTGGAAAGTGGAAAGATAGCGATGGGATGAGAAGAGTTGGAGAAATAAAGAGGGAGAGTGAGAGAGAGAGGGAGGCTGAGAACTCAGAGTGGTTTGTGGTGGTGAGTTATCAGTGTCAGTGATCAGTGGTAAGAGGTAAATGGAGTAAGGTTCAAGTTGGCGGCGGCGGCGGACTCGAGCGAGAGTTTCCCGTTCGGTGTCGAGTCCAGGAAGATTGTTGTTTGGGGAGTGCGGTGGTAGTGGTAGTGGTAGTGGTAGTGGTGGTGCAGTGGTGCAGTGGTGCAGTGGTGGTGGTGTGTTTGGTGGGTGGGTAATAGGTAGGTAAGAGTAAGTTAATGGGTACTGGACAAGGGTAAAGGTATGAGTAGGTAGGTATGACAGTTAGGACAGTCTGGACACCAACCCAGCCAAGACCTGGACTAGAGTGGAATAAAAATAGGAGGAATCGTAAACCGATCGGAAAGCCCCTGGTTTACGGATCGTCCGGGGAGGGCAAATCAGCCAAAATAAGATATATAGGTCAAGAGACAGGTCAAATCGGATGCCAGGCCAGCTCGAATATAAGATGATCGCTTCAATGTGACCCGTTTGAGAGGATTTGGTTGGGGAAAAACAAGGGAGATCCTTTTGGGTCTTTTTTTTGTTCTTTCTTCCTTCCTCCTTTCTTTCTTCCCTCTTCTGTTTAGTTAAAAAGGGACACCCGATTATATTGGCAAGAGAACCCAGACCCACAACCGATTTGAGGTCTACTAGGCGAGGATATACAGGCACCAGGACCACGGGACTCGGTGGTTCGCTAGCTCTCGGGAAAGGTATGCGGGGAAGATCCCAAAGGAAGGTTGGAAAGAAGACGAGTGATGCAGGTCAAACAGTTGAAGGGAAGAAGGATGGATGGTAGGATCGGATAGAAGAAGCAGGATAAATACGATTATTCACAGGAGGGGTGGATGGGAGGAAGTGGAAGGAAGAAAGAAGAGGATGAGTGAAGGATGAGTGAAGAAAGAAAGCAAGAGAGGGTAGATGATGAGCAATAGGAAGGGGGGAGGAGGGTAAGAGGAGGCTGATCAATCCGAAACTCAAGACCCAGTTGAGAAACAAGACAAGCCAGCAGGGACGGACGGCAGAGGAACGGACGGGCGAGGAGATGCATACAAGTACTGAGTACGGCGTGGAGTAGCCTGCCTGTAACCCGAGTGAGGATGACGGCAACCCACTCAGGCCAGGCCGAACAGGTTGAATGGTGACGACGATAGTACCGGGCGTCAGGACCACCTCACCTGGATCACCTCAGGACCACTTCAGGACCACCTCAGGGCCAGAAGGCACCCTACAGGAGGATAGCAACTGGGAGACTGGGAGGCTTATCGGAAACAACGGTCGACTGCGGCGAAACGAGGGGCAGGAGAGGGGAAAGGGAACCATGGACGGAGAAGGATGGGAAGGGAAGTATACTTTGTGGAGGAGAGAAGAAAGGGTCGTCGCAGTATCCAGCTTACCTATCAGGTATAACTACTAGTTACCAGGGTAAGAAGTGTATACAGACTGATGAATTGTACTGCATTTATTGTAGGTTCGATATTCAGCAGCAATTTGTTCCGGTCGGCTGGGATGGCGCCCATTCCTCAACACTTCATCGGCTGCCACGTTCTATGTGTAGGTATGGAATGAATTGGAAAACGCGACGAAGATCACCAAACCCAGATCATGATGATTTCGTCTACATTAGGTTCAGGCGAATCACTTTCACCCTTGAGGGGCGAGAGGGAATGCGCTACTGGATAGTGAACTGACGTTTTGATAGGTGAAACCCTCTCTAGCCCCAGGTACTGACGACTTGGTCCGGACCGACCGACACGAATCATCGACTGCATACCCGGTGGAGTTCTTTCCAGCTAGGATGAATTCATGGGCCACTCTTGGTCTCTTCTTGGCCTCATCGAGCCTTGGATGGTTCAGAACATTAGGTAGTGCGAGGGTACTTCTGGGATTTTCATTTCATTCATTCATTCATCATCAGTCCATCAGTCCATCATCAGGCTGGCGGGAAAGCATTTCCCTCCATCCCTTCTCCCCTCTCCTTCAATCCGATTGTTTTGATTCTAGAAAGAGACACAGACAAGAGAGTATGTGTACTATGTTGGGGTCCAGCACGAAGGGAAGTCTATCCTTGTAACTGATTGATATCGGGCATACATTGTAGCCAGTTGAGCAGATGGGGAGGAGGTAATACATACAATACGCGCCGGTATGAAACCCGTCTCAGGAACCCAGCGCTTAGCACTACTAATCGCCATGGCAATCCTTGCCCACCCCCACTCCCTCACTTTGAACCACTCAATAGAACTGGATAAGAGTCAGTGATGGAGAAGATTAGGAACTGACCGGGTAGTCTTCGGGTGAATGGGATGGGTTTGACACATTATTTTTTTTTCTTTCGGGGTTTCTCATCTTGATCAACGAGACTAGACCCTAGAAAGAGAGAGACTGACTGACTGACTGACTGACACTGGAGAACGAGGAGAACCAAAGGAAAAAGAGATCAGTCTCGACTCAAGTTCTTGGTCTCGGCAACCGTGGTCCCCCTCTCCATGAAAGGGTCCTCGACTGACCAACCAAGCCCATCATATACGGGCGCTCTCCGTCTTGTTGAGGCACCAGGTACGTTCAGGCGGCGAGGTGGGGCAAGGCAGCGCAGACGCATCCGATCGGCTGCTATTTCCTGTCCCTCAGGGATTGACTCGTAGAGAATTATGGTTGGCATGATTTCATGGATTGGAACCAGCTAGCTTGGATCGCTCGGATTCCAGGGCTGACCGGACAAGTGCTGGCAGAGACCCATGGACCACAACCTTCAGTGACGTTAACCACTTGGAACGAGCCGGGGGTGGCCCCTTTGTCCCCCGTACCTCACGTAACTTTGGCCATCAAGACAAAAAAGGTGGTAGAACAAGTAGTCGGTTCCCTCCTTCCCATTGATTTTGGGTTTCTGCAGAACCTTGTCGCTTCGCTACAGAGATCCGAACCTGATCACTGGGAGTGTATGCCTGGATGCCTGGATGCTATTATTTCAGAGATCAAGGAGGAGGGGAGAGAAAGCTGGCAACCCGTGACACATGAGCAGTTCGGAGAGCTCGGGGAGGTGGGGAGCTGCTGCTTTCGGGGACCGAACCATTCCTTCCTGACTCCTTGCGGTTCCACTCTCGGCATCAGGGCGATATACTCTGAGTGTTATGTACGTAGTGGTGACACTAGCAGCAAAAGGTATCGTATGTGTGTACTCATGTCCTAACTGAATTTAAGCAAGAAAATAGAGGTTATTGTATTGTAGGCTGCAACATAGATGACAGTGATTGTAATTGAGTAATCCAACCCACAGGCCTGGCAAGGAGCCAATATCAACCAGCCCGGAGAGGAGCAGCGAGGGAGAGGGGCTTCAGCATGGAATACGAACAGAAGGTCACACAGTCACACAGGAACCTTCAACTTCAGTTCCGGACCTTCCATTCCTGCAGTCAGGTGCAATTTTCCGGGAGCCGAACTCTGCAGCACCTTCAGTACCTGACATGGAAGGGAAACTTCTCGCAGGTACTCTGTAGCAGGTTTGCAATTCATGACATTTCCATCTCTCTCAAAATGCTACATTACTATGGTAATGCATGCTACTTAGTACTTTGAAAAATCTCTGGCGGGCTAGAACAGCGCCGACCACCAAGACAAACGGTACCTTGCTGTGACTTCCAGAATAAAGTCATGACTAACTTACTAGGTACTTTCTTCACTCTCCACAATGTTACCTTCCCATGTGCACTCCCCAGATTTCTAGCCCGCCCAGCAACAACACGGCGGCGGCGGCAGCAGCAGCAGCAGCAGCAGCTTCGTCGATGTCGTCGTCGATGTCGTCGTCACTATCATCGTCATCATCTATCCTCAATTTAAGATTCATGATCGATCAGGTCGTCGGAAAAGCTTGTTCCTGGCCACCAGCGACAGGAGCTGTCAAGCCCCTCCCTTCCACCAATGATCTAGGCATCATTGCCATATCCGGGGACCTCCTTCAAACTTCATACCTTCACGCCTGACCAAGATTTGCTGGTAAGGAGAGACTGGACTGAGGATATTAAACTCATTGAAAGACCTGGAGCAAACTCAAAAAAGAACCCAGAAGACAATTGCTCCCCACTTACTGACCACTCAATATTTACTTGCTTGCCACCTCCGCCGGGATCGCCCCCGACTGCAAACGGCACGGGAAGCACTGGAAGCTTCTTCCTGTCTATGACATCTCGCGAGAACTGTATCTCAAACACACAAGTCTATCTTGCGCCACTTGCTGGGTTATGATGTGCTTCTCTAGTCCCAATGAGCGCGGGTTTATGGGATGAAGTACTGTACTCCGTGAGGGGGTGTAGTCCGGATTGAGGAGAGTCAAGTATAGTACGGTACAAAGTGCATCCCCGCCCCCGGTCAGATAACATACGGCGCTACGCCGCAGGATCCCGCTTTGCCCTTCTGGCGTGTCGCGAATCGTGCTGGCTGTCACGCTCGCCTGGGAGGGATGGAGGCAATGCAAATGATGCATTAGTCTTTCCGCTTTGACGTTTTGACTCAGATCGTGGGCGTTGAGGGGTTCTCAGGTAGAATGTCCGTTCGCTTTCCTGGTTAGTCCCACTCTGTACTTCGTACGTCTAGACCCTACGACCTGCCCGCTGTTATCAGCAGGGGAATGAGCCGGATCAGAGTAAACCATGTCGGGTTCTGAGCTGCTAAAGCCCAGTATATTTTCTCGGTAGGTCTGCATGTATGTCAGGATGATGAAGCAAGGTCTCCTCGATAGGTTTTTAGCTCAGATTCACCCCCCACCAGATAGCTATGAACTACTGACGTATGTAGAGTACCGTACCTCCAGGGAGTGGCGGCAATGAGTGGTTCGGTCGACCCCAGGCCCTACCCCGCCAGTCACTAGTACTTTCTCCATATCCAATTGCTTGATCCAGGAGACCTTGTGCGTGTTCACAAGACGAATGTGACTAACACGTTAGCCCCCGTCCGGTTTCCAATAAGACTAGCGATTTGTTGGTAATAAAATCTTATCAAGTCGCAAACTACTCACGGTGCTACGGCGGAGTACGAGTATGAGTAGTAGATATCTATGCCTCACCTCTAGGATCGACCCCTCATGACCCCTCAATTGCCAGACCCTTGATCCATTCAACCTAGTCAAGCTTCCCCCATATCTATGCTGATGCAATGATTCTCTTTAACGGACGGTTCCATGCCATGATAACCACTGCACAGATAGCAGGCTACTATCTATCGAAAGCAGCATCTATAGCAGACCTCGGTATAGACTTGAACAGAGTATATACAGAGGACAACGTTTCATAGAAAGGCATCCGATTTGGGCCGGTATCGCATTGTCCATACAGCTTAAACCATTTTATCTCAAGTTTATCCGCATGGAAGCTCGCCCAGTTCTGTCATCACCCTCGAATGCTATACGAGCTTGGCAGTGCCGGAGAACACCACTCCAACTACGGAGTACAACCACCACACTGGACAGTTCACACACACACACACACACACACACACACACACACACACGTAAAATGAACAGATTGATTAGCCCCGACTAGCTCCAGGACTAAGTGCACTGCAGGAGCAGGAATCCCCCGTGTTTGGGTGATCGACGTGGCACTCCCACCGACCAATAAGCGCAAGCTCGTCATCTACTAGATCAATCACGGCGGGAGGGGAGAATCACCACAATATAGTTATAAGGAAAAATAGAATATTCTCATTTACCTTATCTGAGAACAATTGCACAGTGCCAGCCTACCGATAGTAAGGCTATACTCCGTACCTCAGTGGTAGCTGATCACACATGCCGCCAAAAACAGAACAGACAAACATGTGCAGTGCAGAACTAAACTTCCCACCTGCAGATTTGACGACCGAACCAAACTCCTGTTGCCCCTCCCACCAAGCAACTTAGGGGTGGAAGTAGACGCGACGCACACATCACCTCCTCCACACACCACATCCACCCACCCCCGCACACACACACACACACACACTGCCAGACACGCACACACGCGGGTGCCCCTCCGCCACTGAGGGGCAGAAGTTCAATCAGGTTTTCCCCAAGAACCTTTTGCCCCTTTTGCCAAGAGGATCCTGGATTTCGATTGTGGTTGGGGGTGGGTGGTTCTACCAAGGAAGAGGGGGAGGGACAATCAGCCAGCTGAGGGGGTGCCCGCTCCGTCGGGTTACAAAGCAACTAGCTAGTAACTTAAAAGAAGAGAAGAATGAACTATTGTGATGAGATGGATTATTTCCACCATGTTGCTCGGTACTCATTACCGGGGCGAAGGAAACTCAGGGTACGGTAGGTACTCCGTACCACCCCCTCATCCTTCCTTCCCTTCCTGCGCGTCCTCCTGACTTGATGGCATAATCAAGTTGTTTCAGATTGAGCAGGGATTGCCAATGCATCAACCTGTATCTCTCTGCCTCACCTTCTTGCTCGTACCTATCCTCTTTCTGCCACCCATCGGCCGAGAACGGCGATTCTCGTTTTCCTTCGCCCCCTTCAAGGGACAAGGCAGAAGTTCTTATCGCATGGACGGGGGAAAAGAAAGAGGGGAGACAGGAGTAAACTGAGAAAGCGGGGTTTGTGAATTAACCACTACTCGACTACCAGTTGATCTATACTTCTGTTCTTTATCCCCTCCTGGTTTTTTTGTTTGAGTCTAAGGCTTGGGGCGCGTGCACTGGCAGGCATCCTCTTGCGTTTCCCAATTGTTCAGCTCTACGGTACCGGCCAGTAGTTCTACAGTAAGCCTACTCAGTAACGTTAGGTGACACGATAACCTACTGTAGACTCCGTAGTAGATAAGGGGCCCCCTCCTCCCCTCCCCCTCACTATCTAGTCCCCCTCCCTCCCTATGTGACATAAGCTCCCCGGGTTCCCCTTCCCCCTTTCCCCCCCCTCAAACAAAAAGCTCGGCCACAGTACAAAGCAGGTACCTGCGTTGCGCTTGCAATGCTTGTATTTATGTACCTGGTGATATTAGTCAGGCTCCCACCTTCTCTCCCTCGGAGATTCTGCACTGTGTATACATCTTCCCAGTGTAAATCACTTCTCGTCTATCTAATCTACTGCACTGTACCCATTCACACAGTTCTCCGAATGTAACGATAACCGTCAAAAACCAACCAAGATCCACAAACAGGCACAGTGAATATATCAGATAGCGTCCACGCTTAGACTGACACTTACGTAGTCCCTAACAAACACAGTAGTTCAAAGCAGAGATCTCTTGTAATCAGATCATGATCAACAAACAATGGGGCCGGGTCCCGCTTTTTTTTTTTTTTTTTTTTCTAATAAGGTCATCGTTACGCTGACGTCTTGCAATTGCTGCGCCGCCCGTTTGGCTGGTACTTTGCGCCTGCTTTCTTGGGATCGATTCTACATAGTATGTACTCCTATGAACTTGGAACTCGCTACAGGGATTTTCCAGACAAAACTAGGAGAACCATCCACAGATCCTGATATTGAGAAACAAATCCTTGCTTGATCGGGATTCTCAGTTAGCTTGCATGAGATTGTATAATGAGAAGGGAGGGGAGGGAAAAGCTCGATATAGCTGACGAACCGATTCGCCTGTCTGTCAGCTTGACACGCACACGCCATCCTCAAGCCCTTTTCCTTTTCAACCTGTTGCCTGTTGCCCTACCATGAGTCATGCATGGAACTATTCATGTACATACATGGTATGGTAAGTTGGATGAGTATGGGGCTGAGGCTGAGTAAACACCCTGCATGACGCCGCTTCTGGACGATATGTGGCAAATCGTAGGTACGGTAACCACTACAGATACTCATACATTCATGCACCAAGAACGAAGCAGAGAATTTTAAGGCTTATGCTTCTACTTACACTTACGCTTACGCCTTCCGATGCTAGCCGCGACAGAACTCCTTCTGGAAATTTCATTTCAAACTGGAGTTTGTCCAAAAGATTACCTGGACCCGAGAGAGAGAGAGAGGACACGCATACTTCAAATGAAGAAGCCGTCAGCTGATGTTCGATGCGCTGTACCTGAGCTGGACATGATCCCTGCGTATTTTCACATGCTTTGTGCGTTTGCTTGCTCTTCGTTTTCTTGCTTGATGTGGTGGTGTGTACACCATAAAATCGGTACAGCGGGCATGCTTCATTCCTGGGATGCAATGGTTGTACAATACGGTAGTTTCAGATGTACATATCGTTTTTTCCCGGGGGTTACCAATTTCCTTAAGAGGCTATTGTCCACCGGTTTCTATTATATTGTATGGACAACAGAGAAAAAAAGGCCTTCGTCCTACACCGTCTGTCTTGCTTCATTTATCCAACACACTGGCAATCGAACTGACCATGACCGCTGCCTCCCGTTCCCAATTCCTCCCCGTCGCCGGCTCGCCACCCAGTCGCTTTTCGGTCCCCAACACAGAAGTGGGCAGCTGGGAGCCCCGCAGAACACATTCCTTGACTTCCTTCTTGATGCGATCGCGATTGGAGCGCAAGGTCCGCGCCGACACGCCCCCACGGTTGACGATCTCCTGTACCCGAGCCGTGAGGTACGACGCCAGGGATCGCCAGAAATATGAGGGGAGGGAGGATGTGTCGAGAGAAGTGAGCAGCGGCTGGAGCAGGTTGTTTCTGCTGCTGCCGGACTGGGGCTGTGATTCACTCTGAACTCCGTCGCGGTTGGTGGGGGTAGCCACCGGCTGGGCAGAAGGGAAGAGTGGATGTGGCGGTGGGCGAAGATGGTTGAGCACGGCCTCCAGAGCGAAGATATCCTGGCATCGCGCGGACAGGTCGGCAAGCGTCCGCTCGAGGGTCGGTAGCATCGACAGTGACCGCGTGAGGTTGCTCAGGGAGGTGGAGATGGCCGTGTGCATGTACCCCTGCAGCGTAGAAAGGAGAAGCTCGGGGACGAAGTCCGCCGCGGAGTTCAACGTCTTGGGCACCGGCGACAGTAGATACAGGATGTTGACGGCGGACACCAGACGGGCCCTGGCATCGCGCGCTTGCCTGTAGCCCGACTGTGTCTGGGAGCTCGCGCCGCCGGAGATGTTCGACATGGAGAATCGCGTAATGGCCTGCTGTGCCCGTGCCTTGACCATGTTCTCGGCCGGCAGGACGAGCTCCGCTCGCAGTGTCCGGACGACCTTGACTCGGTCAAGCCCGTAGCCTTCCTCGCCCTGGCCGGTCTCGGAGAGCATACGCCGTAAACTGACAATGGCGGAGGCGGCGCGCTCCAGCGTGCGGTAATCATCCCGACCGGTGACGGGTGACGTCGTCCCTTCGATGCCACCGATCTCTGCCAGCTGGCTTTCCAGCTGTCTGCCGAGAGACAGGCAGCGCGCCACGGCTCGTGCGAGTCGCACAGTGGCCAGGGATTTCTCGGCCGCCAACCGAGCCTCGTCTGCGGCCTCCCACTTGCTGAAGACCTCCTTTTCGAGGCGCTCATACCCCTGCGTCACAGAGGCGATCTGGTCCTCGGCCTCCTTGAGGATGTGACTGGCTGCATCGGTCTGGTCGCGCGTGTGCGTCAGCAAGGGGAGGGCTGATTTGGTGGTCAGCGCATGGATGTGGGTGTCGATCTCTTGGAGATCGAAGAGGACCCGCGAAAGCGGGGTAGACAGATCCAGCGGTGTGTCTGTCGCATTGTTGGTGGCTACAACAAGGGAGTTGGCGAACGAGGCGGGTGAAAAGTCCGGGTCTAGAAAGGCCTCATAATCTATGTACGATGGTTCCGCATCCGCCATAGTGGGTGTCGCTTTGACTCACTCTCTCTTCCACGGGGCGGGTGCTCAATAAGAGAATAGAGAGCTCAAGAATTGAAGGGGTATCAGAAGAAAGAAAAACGGACTGGGATGGAGGAACGAAACTCAAAAGGAGCTTGGGTATCACCGTATCAAACAAAGCAGAAGGAACACAGGTTCACGGCACGGGCTTCCTGGGGATTCGGTAGAGCATGGGGTAAACAAAGCTAGATGTAGTCAACTCTTCCATGTGACAGTCCCAGCAACAGTCATCATCGGCTCAATTGCCTGGGGGGGTGATCGAACGAGCAGCAAGAGGAGACTCGGATGGATGCTGTATTCATGCCATGTGTCGGCCGGGATGGAGGATGGATGGGAGTTGACCAGAACTCGCTTGGTGGATTAGTCAGCCTGCATAAAACCACTTCTATGCATCCATGGGGATGTATACATCGGCCAGCTCAAAGGTGCATTTCGATGAACAGCTTTTATCGACCAAAACAAGGGGAGTTTCTCCGGAGAGTATTTCATCACTCCGTACTATAACTACATTACCTCTTATAGTGCGGGATTATTATCTATCGATACATCCAATTCGGCCCTCTGCAGCTCAGTCATGGTCTGTCAGCATACACTTCCAAGCTTTGAGCTAAGCACCATACATTAGACAACTGTAATGGCTCCTAGTCTGTTAATTACTATGCAGGACTGAGTATATAAGGAGCTTCATATCTAGAGACGGGATGACAGCAATCTTGGCGTGTGAGACCTACACATGAGTTCACTGCATGTTCATAACAATTCGGTTTCAATATCAACAACTAACGAGCTACTCTAACGAATTACTCTGGAATCTAGAACCACTTCACCCTTGCATAGCCTATTGGCTCGACAATAATGCCGATAGTACTTTCTGAGCTTGAAGTACTTCGTCGGTTGTCTTTGCCAGATCTCCTCCTCGCCGTCTCCGGGGCAGTAGTCACGACTACAGAGAGACAAAAGAAGCTCCCATGCCTAGAACCGCTGACAGCGATCCCCTCAACCATCAAGAGCAATTTCATCCACGCTGCACCTTCCTCAATATCCCCGAGACCCGAGGCATCATACTCCACTTCTCCCCCTCGGACCGCAGCTCCACAACCTCCCAATCCGCCGACTTGAAGAGGATATCGGCTATCGGGCGATCCAACCGACACCCATCCAACGCCACGGGCCACACCAGATTCCAGACCTCTATGCTCTCCATGTCAGCTCTTCCCTCCCTCCCACGATACTCTATACATAATCACACAGGGGAAACATACTCTGCACGGCCCAGGTAACCCAGTCCTCACTCGCCCCGTGCTCCCAGACGACCAACTCGCCGCCGGGCTTCAGCAACCGCCAGAGCTGGGCGACCACCTCCTCCGGGTGCTCGACGGAGCACAGCACCCCGAAGCTAGTCACGCAGTCGACGCTCTCCGTGACGAGCCCGTGCCTCTCGAGGGCCGTGGTGTCCATGACATCGTAGAACACCGGCACGTACAGGGCGTCCAGCTGCAGCGCCTCGATCCGGGTGGTCAGCGCATCGCGGAACGCCGCGTTGGGCTCCACGCCGTAGATAGTGGTGATCTGGTCGGTCTTGTACCGGTGCAGCTGGTTGCCTGATCCGGGGCCGAGCTCGAGGACGGTGCCGTGGGCGGCGGCCGCGAGCGCGGGCAGGGAGGTTGTGTCCTCGAAAGCGATGAAGTGCGGTGCTTTTTTTTTGTCTTGTGTTAGTTGCATGCCCCCATGCCATTGGAGAGAACTGATTGACGGGCTTGACGTACCAACTTCCGTGAACCACTGCGCGAACGCGCGGCGCTGGACTGAGATCCCCGGTTCATGGTCGGTGGATCTGTAGACCGTCCATATGGCTGGGCGGTTGTCAGTATGCTTTTCAATCCTATAAGCCGGAGGGGAGGGGGCTGGCCCTTACACTTAAAGGCACCGATCAGTGGGTTATACTTATCAAAATAGCTGCGAAGGCGGATTTTCAGGTCGAACCCCATTGTAAACTAGCTTGTGTGGGAGATTCGCGGCGGTCTTATCTGTTGGTGTCCTGTACTAACCGGGGTTGCAGGACACGGGCTTTATATATGCGGGCAAGCGAGACGGAGCTAAGCAGGATATGGTCATGCTGTTCGAATCCTTCTGACTCCCAATTATATCCCGCACCTCCCGGCACATGTTGATTCTTGTGCTTGCTTATCTGCATGGTTCTGTTCGGTGCTGCTGTATTTGCAGCGGCTTGGTTGCGTCTATTGCTGGCCGTCCACCTGCTTGGTGGTTGTGTGTTCTATGCACGGGATTGGTATGTTCTGTTAGGTGTCTGTTTGTCTATCTCGTTCTTGTAATCCGTTGTGTTTACTCTCCTCAGTGGGCCTCCTTCGTATCCCATCTCCAAATCAATCGGATATATATGCTGAAGCATTCATGAACACACCAAGCAAGAAATATTGCAACCCTGTCGATTGAAAGGGTAAGAATTAATTCCTATATACGTAGAATGTTGTCAACTACACCAGACGCATCTACTAGGAAGTTGACTGTAGCTGAACCTCTAACTGGCCATGCTTGTTCAAGACTAGAGCTAATTATCAGAAGCTCCTATATCCCGCCTCGCTTACACAGCACTTGCTACTAAACAGGGTGATATATGCATGATGCACAGCCCTAATATCAATCAAGGCAAGATGGCCGAGTTGGTCTAAGGCGTCAGGTTAAGGTTACCTTAACACAACAGCTTCACAGCTTCCTGATCATCGTTTGATGGCGTGGGTTCGAATCCCACTCTTGTCATTGCTTTTTGCATCTTGTTCGCATTCATCCCCATGGCTGGGTAGTGGGGAGTACCGCCTGCCCCGCACACTCCGCAGATAGAGATAGATAAGCACACTACTACACCAACTCTTCTGCACCCTCATGTGAGCAGTCGTTTTTCCCTTTTCAGCAGAGATGTGTGTATTGTTCTTGCCTCGACAGAAGCAGACTTCCTACCGCCAACCAAGAACTCCAAATGGCTTCCTAAATCCGACAATCAATTTGATCCTTCTTTAGCATCCTGAAATCGTAACATACTCGACGTATATACTCTGTTACCACTGCACCAGGCAGCCACCCCCCCCACGAGATCAGCACCCCTACTGTAGAACTCTCCCATTGGTCTCCTCAACGATCAGCTCAAACTCTGGCTGGAACTCCGTATAGAAGTTGTGCTATGCATCAAATCACAATCAGCGGCACTTTCTTGACACAGAAGTGACGTAGAGGAAATTCTCACCGCGCCCTGCACAGCATCAGCCGTATACTTCGCCACCTCATCGGAGATGATCTTCTTCTGGATCCCGTTCGCAGCAGCCGCATCCGCCAACAGCTGCGAGTAACAGGCATTGTCCAAGCTCGAAAAGAGGAAAGCCGCCTCATCGACAGTCCGACCCACGGTCAGAAGACTAGATGCTGACATGTTAGCCTGGCTTCTCGTCGAGGCCCTCACCAGCTTGCGTAATGGTCGGTACAGATGCTCTCAGAGAGGAAGAGAGAGCGACGTACCCGTGATTCTGCAAAATACACGCCAGATTCTCCTTCCCCAGCGCCTCGGCAATCTGCCGTCCCTCATCCTGGGCAAGGGCAATACCGCCATGATCATCGTATACACTGAGTCGGCCGTAGAAGTTGCATGCATCTGATTTGTGTGGTTGTCATCATCAGCATCGAGTCACCAAGAGCAAAGACAAGAAAGCAAGCAAGAAAGAAACGAACCCTGCGTCAACATCTCCACCGGCTTCCCAAACGCACTCCACGTCTTCCCATACACGGAATGCGTATGCGCCGCGGCGATCACGTCCGGCCGCGCCTTGTGGATTTCCGAGTGAATCATGAACCCAGCCTCGTTGATGGGCAGCTGGGCGCCACCCTCGGTGACATAGCCGTCCGCGTCCACCAACACCAGATCCGAGGCCTTGATGGACGAGAAGTGTTTGGCGAAGGGGTTCATCCAGAAGTGGTCTTTTAGGATGGGGTCTACACGGTTGATATAGATGGTTAGTCTTTGTTCTCGTATGATGTTTTCTGCTTACGAAGAAGCTCGCCTCGCTATATTCGGAAGAGGGGGGAAGGCACCTCGCATAGAGATATGGCCCGACACCCCATCGCCGTAGCCCTTCTTGCCAAAGTATCGAAAGGCAGCGGCCATGTGCTCCTTCATCCACTGCCGCTGGGCATAGGCATCGGTGAACGTGGGGATCCCCCGCAGCTTGAGGGTGCCACTACGCGTGCCCCGCGCCAGGGCCTGGAAGGCCTTATCGCTGGCGGCATCGCCGGGGTGGAAGTTGTTGTGGTTGACGGCGGCGGGGCCGGCAACGACGGGGAGCGTGCGCTGTTCCGCTGGCGGGGCTTGGGTGATTGTTGTGGACATTCTGGGTCAAATTATGGGAACTAGGGACCAGGGTGAGCTATGAGGAAGAGGATGACAATTGTCAGGCCTGAACGAGGGGCATCCGATGGTTTTATTACCTTTTGACTTGGACTTACTCCATATCGTCAAGTAGGCAAGTGACTTCGGCCCCGCTGGATGAAATTGGGTTATCAGCTTATCTCCGGCACTTCAGATAGGCTCATCTCGCCGATGCGCCTTCCACGAACAAATCACTTACTCTTTTGGTTGGCAGGGTTGAACTTATACTTGCCTAATTGAACCCCCCAGCTAGACAACGTGACGATAAGAGACCTGAGGTAAATTCGACCACCCGCTCCATGATCAGTATTCATCCTTGCCTTTTTATACTGGGCAACTTTCTAGCATTGCCGTATTTCCCAACCCGTATCTCTGGGTAACAAGAGTATATAAACCATATTGCCCGCACGTATGCTATAAACTGTAACCAGACTGAGTACTCCAGGTCAAGAAGTAAACATATATAACACAGAGAGAAGAAAAAGTAAAACGAGAGAAAAAAAATACCACCACAGCAACGCCATCTATACAGGTACCAGCCAGCCAGGGTATACTTGAAGAAAAGAAAAAAGGACAACTATGCCGGGAAAATCGCTCAATGTTACATTGACAAGCATATGCACCTCTCTCCCCACACTCAGCAGAAAAGCATGGAAAGGCAACCGGATCGTCTCGAGGCTACACAGCCCGATCACCCGTGCCCTTCAACAGGCTCATCTCATATTCATCTCCCCCGTCTGGAAGGTTGCGGCCCCGTCCACGACCCCGCGACAGAGAGAAGGACTCGTCAGCACCATCAGCCTGCGGCTGAGACGAGCCTCCCGCCGTACGCCCCGTGTTGTTACTGCCAGACATGCCCCCGAAGCTGATCGGTTGCAATTCCCGCCACCGACACGCCCAGATCCCCAAAAACGTCATGAGAGCGGCACTGGCGCATTGTAGGCCCCACCAGAGCCAGTTCGAGGGCACGGAGCGAGTGTAGAAGACGGTGATGATTAGGTGCAAGAAGTGTATCGTGAGCGCAAAGTCGGGGATGAGTTTCGAGCGCGACACGAGAAGTAGAAGATAGACCACCCTGAGCGTGAGCGAGCCACTGTTAGCAACTCCCATCATCTCTACCCAGAAGCAATGGGGATGGATGGGGGGGCCCCCGGGCTTACCCTATCCCACTGTTCAATATCCATACCAACCCTAGCATCCACCCTACAGTGGTATCTCCTCTCAAGGCATTCCAGTTCAGAACGAGATCGAACGAGAACGGAGTACCGTAGACAAGCGTCGTAAATAGTATCAGAGCCGTCGCGGACACATAGTAGGCACTTTGAAGGAGGGCAATCTTTCGCACGATCTTCAAAGGTGGGAGGTCAGTCCGAGCCCCCGCAGGAGGCGGACGTCGGCGCGGGGGCATGAATTGCAGATGCGCTTATGGAGCTTGCGGCAAAAAAAATGTTCTGTCGAGACTCCACCGAGTGCTCGCGCGAAAGACTGGTGAGAGGCTCAATGAGGTTCGGTGTGCTGTCCGCCGGGACTTGTGAATGTGCCGTTGGGTTTCGCCTGTCGTGGAAGACTGCCTGCCTGCCTTGTATACAGATTATATCGAAGGATCGCGAGTAATAAAAGTTCCGCCCGGCAGCAGCTTGTATGGCGACAACAAAGACTCGAGAAAATGTCGCCAGGTGGCTGGAAAGTGGGAGGTTTGTTTGTGAGGATGAAAGGTGGTGGACGGGATAGGCTAGCGCCACATGACCCGGCCGTCATTGCGGAGCGGAGCGGGCAGTGCGAATATCCTACACGGCGCCGCCGCCCCATACGAACTTGCTCAAGGCGTCTCCAATTCTGCATTTCGCACGGTCATCACATCTCAGTTCCAGCTTCCTAGAAGCTTCCTCTCGAATTCCCACCTCTCACTCACCTCTCACTATCAAAGTCCTGCGCAATGGGCTGGCTTCCCTGGTCTTCCGATTCCTCCTCCAACGCCGCCTCCGACGGCGGCCGCATAGCCCCCGATCGATCCTCCCGGCAACGGTGCTACGAAGGTCGCGACCTGTTCTTCTCATGTCTGGACAGGAACGATATCTTGAATGCTGTGAAGAATGACAAGGAAGCGCAGCGGAAGTGTGGAAAGGAACTTGCACAGTTTGAGACTGCCTGCTCGAGAGCTTGGGTGCGTTGCGCATAAACCCTCCCACACCATCACGGACCCCTGGTTACAAGCGATCGGTCACTCTGGCTCTGCAAGACCCAATCAAGACTGACTGGGATGTCGAATAGGTTAAATACTTCAAGGAAAAGCGTGTCATGGAATACAATCGGGACAAGACAATCGAGCGCATTAAGAAGGAAGACGCAGCTAAGGTCGAGGATCTGAAATCACAGGGTTGGACTGCGCGATAGAATGGGGTCATCTTAGTGACAATCCCCCAAAGGAAAAACGTATCGGGTGATAGAACGGTGCTATCAACCCGAGAAGATCTCAAACTGTACTATATCGACTTTTCGCCCACCGATGTGTAATGACTTTCAAATAAGGCTTTGGGCTAATTACTTACCTTCTGTCACAATATTTACATGCTCTCCACTTTTCTTCCAGGGATACCAATTCATTAGCATTACCGTGTGCTTGCATTCCTCTAGCACTGAATAAGAGACGCCTAGTATGGTGCACGAGATCATAATAAGAAATAGATACAGATGACCTTTGTAATACACCACGCTCTCCCCAATGCCTGACCAATTTTCCGGAAAAAGGAATTTCAACCATTGCACTCCTGTAACAGTTGCTCGCTGATTCGACCGATGCGAAAGATAAAGAAATCCCAACAACCGAGCCATGATAATATATCCACAAGTAACATTCCATATCCGATTCTCGACAGATCAATCGATCAACGCCCGACTTCCTGAGACGTCGCCAAAGACCGCAGGTCAGAGAGAATAGAAAGAAGAAAAGAAAGAAGCGAGGTGAGGAAGGTAGTCGAAGAGAAAGCATGCATCACTGCTTCCATTTACCCAGTTGATGCATGATGTTTTGTACTTGGTGGCCAACAGCAGCCTGGTTCTGCGACTGTTGGCCTCCCAGACCTTTAGCAAGCAATGAGATCAAGTTAGGATCCGAGACGACTGGAGCGTTGGGTGTCTGTAGAGGAAAGGGCTGCGGGGCTAGCGGCTGCTGCGGATTTGTCGCAATGGGCTGTCGGGTTGCGGCATTCAAAAGACTAGCAAGATCCGCGGTAGTATGCGGGGTGGCGGCAGCAGGGGCAGCAGCCGGATGGGAGAACGGCTGTTGCGCGCCGGGAACAGCTGACGGTCGCTGCTGTTGCTGTTGGAGCACTCCCAGAAGCGATTGAAGTGTAGGTCCATCGAGAGATGTGATCAGATTCGCGATGTTCGGCTGACTCGGCACACTAGGCAAAGGAGCCTGAGGCACCGATGCAGCCGGAGCAGGGAGAGGAACACCAAACGCTGGGTTTGGCGTGAATGAATGGGTCCCGCCACGTTGCACGGATTGTGCATGGAACACAATCTCAGCGGCGATGCTAGGTTCGACATCGGGGTATTCTGACGTTATGTTAGATGACACACGTTCCTCGTGAGAAGACAGCCGGCACGACAGGCAACAGCTTACCATTTGACCGAACGTTGTCCGGACCCCCACTTCGATCAAACACCTGTAGCGGGATCTTTCTTGAGAACTGGCTTGGTCGTGAGAGTCTAACTATAGCAAGGACACCCTCCTGGATCTGGCGTTGAACTGCAGCGCTGAGCGGGATCCTTGGCCCAAGTACTAGAATATCGACCCGAAGCCCCCGGTTGCGGAACGAGTTCTCAACGTGGAACAAGAAGTTTCTGGACTTTAGTGTTAGCAGAGCCGATCTACTAGAAGACATGCAAAAAGGAAGGACAACTTTGACTTACCGATCAACTTCCTCAAGAACTAGGAGCTGCACTTCTGGGACATCCCTTGGAGCTCGTCGGGGAACCGGTATGTCTGTCTCTGATTCATACGCTCCACGTGCCCGCGGACTGGGGCTGCGGTACCTTCTATCCCTGGCATATGGAGATCGAGAACGCCGCCGCTCACGTCGGTCATAACGCTCAGGGGTCCGATCCCGGGACCTGTACCCATCCCTGCCGCGGAAAGCACGTGGTGATGGTGACCGAGGAGGACGGTAGTCATCGCGTCGCCGATGGGTCGGTTCGTCCCTGAAGTCGCTGAAAGGCACTCTACCGGATTCATATGGTCGGTCATAGCGCTCACCCGGAACTCGCGCGTTGCGGGTACCGGACGAACCGCCTCGACTGTATTCGGGGGACCTTGATCGTCTTGAAGGGGGCGCACGAGGCTGTTCCCCGGAAGCAGTTCCTGGCCTTGTGTTTCTCTGCGGCTTCGAGATTTCAAGATCTAGAAGGGTATTCAACATTAGCCTCCAATTCGTCCGTGAGGAACCTATCAGCTATACTTACGGACTTTCCGTCCTCTGACTACGGCCCCCTGCTCCGAATCCAATGCATTCTTGCAAGCAGAGGAGTCTAAGAACTGAATGAATCCATATGCCTGCTTGATCGAAATCTGAGCGAGCTTGCCGAACTTGTGAAAGATATGGAACAGATCCCGTTTCGTGACGCGTTCTGTAGGCAAATTGCCTGCACACATAGTCGAACGGGACAAATTAGCCGCGTGGAAAATGAAGACATTGGGCGGTGCGGAGGAGTACAACTTACCAACAAATAATCTAGAGCCAGGCGGGAAACGATCCCAAAGGCCTTCTGTGACATATATCCTCTCATCGTGAAGAAACTCATCATATTTCTTTTGTACTTCAGGACCCCAAGGAGTATCTTCATCGGCGTTGCTTTTGGACTGCCGAGTACTTAGCCGTTCCGCACGAACATTCTTAGTGGCTAAGACCGGGGCGGCGGTGGTGGCAGTAGCCGCAGCAGTGGGAGCAGTGGCAGCAGTGGCGCCAACAGCAGCAGACTCTTGAGGCTCTGTATGTTGGAAGCTCGCCACAGGGGGAGGGGGCAGCGCGCTGACTCCCGCAGACGTGCCCGGGGCGCCAGCAGCTGTCAATGGCGATACTCCCAGGTTAGACTGGTAATTATTACTTTGTTGGGCGGGATAGGAGGGGGAGGAGGGTTGTGTGGCGGAGGAACTAGGGGGGAGCTGGTGGTAGGAACGGATGTCATCACTAGCATTGTAGTTGGGATGGATAGAGGGTTTGTCTTGGGGAGGCGGGCGCGGGGGAAGTCCCAGGTCGTCCGTTCCGGCTTGGGAGAGCGCAGATGCATCGGCCGTAGATGGGGCGGTTTCTGCAACGGTAGGGGCAGAGAAAGCAGTAGAGGAGGGGGGGAGATTATCGAGGAGGTTTTGGAAATCGACACCATCCTCACCGGTGCTATCAGCGGGTTTGTTCTGGGAGACTAGGCGATCGGACGGGGGAAACGAGGTCGTCCAGCTGGCCATAGCAGGATTTACCTCACTCGCACTGGGGTAATTTTGGGCGGCATGGGAAGAAGAGGGAGGGACATCGGGCATAGGGTGAGCTATGATGGCAGCGGCATCTGATGGAGGCAATGTGGTTAGAGCAGAGTTTGTAGCTGTTGTTCCTAGGATCGTAGAAGTGTACGGATTCGAGGGTGCAGATCGATCTGACGGCAGAGACGCCTGGGGGATAGTAGCCACAGCAGATATTGTGTGGTTGTTTCGGTTGTTCGCCGAACCCTCATCCAGTATGAAAGAGCCAAGTTGGAAGCTACCTTGTGTGTGATGCTGATGATGCTGATGATGCTGATGATGTGTATGATGTGTATAGTGCGGCGGCGGCTGTTGCTCCGGGGCTTGTTGCGCGGAGCCGGTCGCATTTCCCCTCATTGCTTCAAACCCAACATAGGGGCCTTGGGATGCATAGGGATTTGACCCATTTTGATGCGCCTGGGAGTTGAGTCCATGAAGATATTCGGAGGACCTCTCATAAGTCGAAGTATCGTTGAAGACAGGATCCATTTGATTTTGGAGCACCGGGATTTTGGCCGGCTCCGCGACGTGCAGCGGACGAGGGCTTTCGGGAGTCAAGGTCTTGCCTCGGAAGTGGAGAGCTTCATCTGGGGAATTGGGCGTCATGTAGACCAAAGTCGAGAGGTCGAGTCATCTACAAAAAAAAGACACGCAGAGAAGGACCAGAAGGACCAGAAGGACCAGAAGGACCAGAAGGACCACAGGAGAGATAGGGATTTTGGAAAATCGTCCAAGCTAAGGTGGGGCTATCTTGAAAAAAGAACCGGGCCGTTGGAGCCGGGGCGGTAAAGGAGACGATGGGATGGCAAAAGACGGACGGACGGAGGCGAGGAAAGAGAAATCCGATGATGTGTGTGTATGTAGAGGAAGAGGGAGAGAAAAGACGGAAAGAAGGCGAGAGTATGGAAAATGTCAAGGTCGGGTGAACTCCCAAGTAATTAATGATCAAATGGTAAAAAAAGCAAGAAAGTACAGTACAAGTACAGTTGAGGGGGAGAATCGGAGCAGAGGTAGAGTAGGAGGGAGAGAGGGAGAGGAAGAGGGAGGGAGGGAGGGAGGGGGGAAAAGAGGGTGGTGGCAGGAAGAGATGGGAGGGAAAGAAACACCACCACCACAACCACCACCACTACTACCACAAGGTCTGCGTAAAGTAAGAGGAATCTAGTAATAGAACAAGTAACAGGGATAGACAGAGTGAGGGCGAACAAGTTTGTTCAACCATACCCAAGCACTCAAGAATAAGTAAAAGTGATGCTGGAAGGTGTACGGGGTAATGAGCTTGGAGCTTGGAGATAATCCCGAAGGAAGTAGGAATAGGTACGAAGTAGGAAACTGTCCTGAACCTGCCGGAGCTAACTCCTCGAGTACCGTACCCAGTACCTAGTACGTTGTGTAGTATCGGGGAGGAAAGAGGAAAAGGGAAGGAGGAGAGGTCGGCCCAGTGAGTGTGTGTACTGTGAGGGAAGTTGAAGATGTGAGTAAATGAGGGAGTAAGTGAGTGAGGTCAGGACACAGGCCAGGTCATTATTACGGGAGAATGGTCAAAGTTTGCGCCAGTCAGCTTGATCTCGCAGTATGAATGGCTAGCATTGGCTAGCATTGCCATTAGCGGCGGGTCAAGGCGCGAGGCTAGATTTTCTTCTGCTGGAACTGCTGGAACTGCTGCGACTGCTGCAATTCCCTCCCACCAGCTAAGAATAAACGCTAAGTCGACTCCATAGCGGTCTGTCACCGAGTCCAGATTCATGGCTCCGATGGGCCTTCTTCCGTGTAAATGTCTGGGTTGGGTTAAGCTTACAACAGCTGGACATGTCAAGTGACTACCTGGTTTTTCGTATTGGAGTAGTAGAATTTAGTAATGGTTAACAATTGTGGCTTACTAGAGATAATCGTACGTAGTACCTTACCTCCTAAATCAGATAGTCTCGCGTAAACAACGACGTGAGGTTGAAGAAGAGAAGGACGTGGACTACTGGCAGGAATGACTGGCGGGAACCAAGCAGTAGTACGGTACGGTAACTTATCTGCCCGACCGAGCCGACCTTAAATCAAACTCATAGTCTACTCCGTACCATTCTTACCACTAAGAAACGGGCCCTTATGCTCGATCCGTACAGCTACCTCGCTAGAATCGCTACAGCTAGACTACGTTCTGGAAGATCCTCCTCGTGCTTGTTACTGGTTAGCATCTCATCCTTAATTCAATGCCCCCTCACCCCTCCCTAACTTCCAATTACGTGCATCTGCACCACACACTGCAGCATTTCGGGTTTTCTCTTGACAAGCACGCACTAGAACGAATCAGAGAATGAGCCCGTCACTTTCTGCCATGGCTACCGCGCTCCTCCATAATTCTTCCCGTAGTCTTCTTTGTCCTGTTCGCCGCGGTCCTCTCCTTCTTTCTCATATTGCCAGCCCCACAGTCGCAAAAAGACCCTTTGCGTCCAGACGGTCCGCCGGGATCAGAGATGAAGAGAAGGTATCGGAAGATGACCTGAGCGCCGCGCGTCAATGGCTAGCTAGCTTCAGCTCCCAAACCATTCCGCGTGACATCTGTGAAGTCTCCTTCAGTCGTTCGGGTGGCCCGGGGGGTCAAAACGTGAACAAGTCTGTTCCCGCCTTGAAAGCCGGTTCATCCCGGTGTTAACTGCGAATGAAGAAATGGAGTACCGTCCGACTAACGCATGTACCTCTATTGGAGATGAACAGGGTCAATTCGAAGGCTACCTTACGGGTGTCGCTTGATTCTTTACTGCCACTGGTGCCCCGGGTCTTGCATTCCCCGCTGCAAGCTACCCACTACATCGCACCAAGGACTCGCAGTCTGGTTATCCAGTCAGACGAATCTCGCAAGCGGAATGAAAATGTGGAGTCGTGTTACGACAAGCTTCACCAGCTTATCAAGAGAACAGCAATGGATGCTATCCCCGGAGAAACGTCGCAAGAACAAAAAGACCGAGTTCAAAAACTGTATGCAAACATGACAACTGCTTGGTATTCATGAGACAAGACGCGGCTCTCAGCTAACACTATACAGGCAAAAGACCGCAAATGAGGCTCGTATCAAATCGAAGAAGTTCCTCAGCAGCAAGAAGAGTAGCAGACGAGGCAGTAAAGACGACTAATATAATGCTAACTTTTTCATGACCCCTCCTGCTGCTTGCTAACGCAGTCTGAAAATGGTAGATCCCGTTCAACGCCTGCATACAACTTGAATAATAATGCATAAAATCTAAACTCCCTGAACAACGCATTCTGCATTGCGAACCGTGGCAGAAATGGCTTTTTGCAGTGAAGGATCCAGGCCTTCGGTCTTCTCGAGTGGTTGCAACCAGCTGATGACCTCCTTGGCCACAGAGGGGTTGTTGCGTTGAGCCGCAAGACGGCCAAAAGATGCGCCAAAAGCACGTGGGAACTCGGGTGAAGTGACTTGGACTCCTGCTGTGGGGAGCTTGATATAACATATGTGTGTATGGTGACTGTCGGGCTTCGCTTTCTGCATGGAATCAACCACATGCTGCAGAATCTTCCGCAGACATGGCAGATCGTGATATTCGGCCGCCATATCATAGAAATCATGGCCAAACCTGTCATCGTCGTTGAAATTCTTCATGGCTGTTTCAAAGATGGCGATAGGGATGGCGCCGCTCAGGGCGGGTGTCGAATTAAGGGCTTCAAGCGCCGCTTCATCCACTTCATTCTCATCCTCAGCGCTAGGATTGATATCTTCTCCAGTGATTGTGGGCAGCCTGATCATGTCTGCATCCATGTCATCCAGAGGCTCCTCTTCCTTTCGGGCCTTGATGGGCTTGTCGAGTCCCAAAATCCGCTGTCGAGCAACAAGTTTGGCAATGTAGAACATCTCGAGTCTTGCATAAGCGAGCCACAATTTCTTCGAGCTTTTGCAAAACCTCAGCCCGCGCTGCATGTAGCTTCGAGACTGTGTCATATCGGCGTGATCTTCCACATTGTATTGTGCGGCATAGATCCACAGATCGACATTGGTAGGATGCAGTCGCAGGGCATCTGTGAGGATATTTGAAAGCTTCTTGTAGGACTTTTGCTGTCTGGTATATTCAATGTACTGAGCCCACAAGCCGATATCACCGTGGAATTTCCGGGTCGCACGGTCAAGGATGAAGAAGATCCTCCTCTGCCCGGTATGGCCGGGCATCTTGATACCTAGGCGCTTCACTCTCTTCCGTCGCAAACTATCCAAGTTCATTTCATATTGGGCATATCGTACAAAATCGGACGGGAGGGCACCGCGGGCATTGAGCTTATGCTCGAAATCTGATCTCCTCTTGACAATAGCCGAGATTTCTTCCTACAATCCGATTAACGATTTGCATCAGTTTTTTTGCGGCCACGACCGCATGGCTGAGGGGCTGGCTGAAATAGTACCTTGGAAAAGATCTTCTTCCTCTCATACTCTTTGAGCTCTGGAACCGACTTCTCCAGATAAAAGCGCGCTTTGTCAGTAGCGTTGGACATGATTGCGATGGCTTAAAGCCCTGTTCGGAGGGTTCAAGAGCAGATCGCAAGTCCTGAGTCCTGTCAGAATAATATGGCAAAAAAAAGTGGTCGGCATCCCGCACGAGATCTCCGACTATCATGGTCCCTGGCCGCCTGCCTATTTGGCACTAGTATCATTTGCGCGCCCGCGTGGGTGCCGAGCCTCCAATCCGACCGAGGGTCATCCCATTCAATTCATCCATCTCATCTCACCTCAGGGGGGTTTGTTTCTCTTGGACATTGGCTTGTCGTTTCAATCCCCGGCTGAACCAGTCTCTCTCTTTTCTTTCTTTTTTCTTCTCTTTTAATTCACTCGTTATTCTACTTCAATTCGAAACGTCTTTCAATTCTGCCCTAATTGCTCTATTAACCACCGGAGCTCGAGCCCGGTGTCTCCTGCCTTATCATGGCACCCAGATATAAAGATGGGGATGCCGTCGTGGCTGTTAGTGTCTATCTCAATTAAAGAAAGTTCCGCCGTCTAATCGAAAGCCCGACACAGATAAATGGAAAATGGATTTCATGGACTCACACTGCCGTCGCCTACACGGCCTTCTTCAGTGCCCTGGTGGTGGGGATGTCCTTGCATTTCCGCAAGATCGTCCAGAACGAACACTATGGTTATCCCGACGAATGGTTTCCTTCCGTCTCAGCGACCATTGGCGATCGATACCCCGAGCGGTCTTTCTTCCAAATATTCATTGCTATCACTTCCGGACCTAGATTCGCCCTTGTCTTTCTATGGTATCTCCTTACGGCCCGTCCGAACTCCGCTCTCCCCAAGCTGGTTGCTGGTGTCGGATTGTTTCGGACATTCACTTGCGGAGGTTGGACATATGTGACCTCGACTGATGATCACGACTGGCATGATATCTTCATGATCTCATACTTGGTTGCGACTCTGCCTTGGACCCTCGGCTGCCTCGCTTTGAGTCCGAACAACCGCCAGGCTGTCAAGTATCGGAAGATCTTCGCCGGTCTATTCTTCGGCACCCTTGTGCCATTGATCTACTACTTCATTCAACACAAAGTGCACAAGGTCCCCGGAGGTAAGTCTCAAATGAACCCGCAGCTTACTCGGCTTGTGTCTAACCTCGCTAAGCCTATACGAAATACGCTTTCTTCGAGTGGTCGCTTATTCTGTTCGACGTGGGATTCGACGCGGTCACTGCGCTTGATTTCGAAGCATTCGAGATCGTTGTAAGGGATGTCAAGGGGGTCAGCAGAGGGTATGTACAGTGGCTTCCAAAATAAATCACGCGGGAGAGGGAGAGAGAGAAATGTACAGTTGCCAAAAAAAAAGTCGGTTGTGGTGCGCTTGAAAGACGTGATCTAAGCTCTTTGGGAAAACATCTAGGCAGTTGAAGACCACTGCGGACTCGGTTCTTGAAAAAGAGTGTGTATAGCCTGTTCTCCAACAATTTCAAGGATCATTGCAGTTGACTCGTAGTTAGGAAGGGCAAGCCTGTCGGCAACACCTTTGGCGAGGGGTTCTTCTGGACAGAGGTCATTGATGCTGCTGCGGAAGTTTACAATGGGGTAAACATACCTTCTGTTGAGTCTCGCTCCGGAACCTTTGCTAACGACGTGTAGTTCATCTTCTGGACCCTCTGCACTGCCCTTCCTGTCCTCGTCTGGTGTAAGTGACGGTTACAAGGCTCGAAACGTGCATGGCTAATCACACTAGATTTCCCTCTCTGGCATATGGGTATCTCCGGATACGAGGCTGCCATCGTCTCATATCTATCACCTATTCTTCTGGCCATTCCGGCTCTGAAATCCGCGGTGGTCAAGAACCCTCGTCTTTTCCATCTTCTTTCGTTGTCTGGACTTTTGGCATACAAGATCCAAGACCCTGCCAACCGGCTCTTCTTGACTTCTTTCAGCGTTGTCTGCAGTTGTATGACATGGGCCGCCACTCTCTACGCTGAGCGTGGAAACACGGCCAGGCTGGAGTCGCGGATCTTTGCGTGGGGCACCGGTCTGATCATGTCGAGCGTTGCCAAGTTCGCTTGCACCACGAACAACCCGGTCTGGCCGATTATGCATGCGGAGAATGGAGGATGGAACAAGATTGGACTTCTACTCGCCATTCTGGCTGTTCTGCGATCCTACAGAAGACCTGCGACAAGTGGAGGTGATTACCTGCCATCCAGCGGCAAGAAAGGCTCCTGGCTTCCGGCTGGATTGGGTATCGGAGCGTTGGTCTTCGCCATGCATTACCTTCTTTCGGACTCTAGCACCATGATTGCCTGGGTCTGGGAGGGATATCCTGTGCGCGGGCCTATCGCGGCTCCTCACGGTGCCCTCACCATTTTTGCCATGGGCGCCGGTCTTGTCTATGGTCTCTTCTATCCTGCCGCGGCTGGCAGCTGGACGGCGTACGGACTTGGTTCTCTCGGCGCGGCATTCCTTACTTGCTACAGCCACTGGACTGGATTCTACGGTGCCCTTGTCCTTGCTTTCTACTTGCTCGCAGTAGCCCCGGTCCTCATCTCTTCTGCTGTTCGGCACTCGCCGGCAGCTACCTTTGGACTTGGTTTCTTTGTTTATATGATTCTTGTGCTGTTCCATGTCTGGGTTGTTGCCTACGCCTTCGTCCCTGGTGGATACCTTGTTAGAGAACACACTGACTGGATCATGATCACCACTATGTTGTGTATTGGTGCTGGTGTCTTTTCTGCTGCAGTCTTTAGCAAACACAACTCACGGAGCAAGATCGTCAGCCCCAACGGCAAGAGACAACGCTCTTATTTCATCTATGTGCTCGCGGCCCTCCAGCTTCTGTCCATCTCGATTGCATACCTTCGGTTCCCCACAAATGACTACACTCCCTATCACAAGGAAGACAAAGTTGCTACTATGGGGATCTGGACGGTGCACTTCGGCTTGGACAATGACATGTGGGCTTCGGAGAGGCGCATGCGTGATGTGATCCAAGAGCTGGAGCTTGATGTGATCGGTCTGCTGGAGTCCGACAACCAACGTATCATTATGGGCAACCGTGATGTCACGCAGTTCCTGGCAGATGACCTAGGCATGTACGCTGATTTTGGACCTGGTCCCAACAAACACACGTGGGGATCTGCCTTGCTGTCTAAATTCCCGATTGTCAACTCTACTCACCACCTCCTTCCCTCCCCTGTTGGTGAGCTTGCTCCTGCCATCCATGCTACTCTCGATATCTACGGGGAGTTGGTTGATGTCGTTGTCTTCCATTCGGGCCAGGAGGAAGATCCCGAAGATCGTCGCCTGCAGTCCGAATATCTGTCCAACCTGATGGGCTCGTCGGACCGTCCCATGGTTCTGTTGAGTTATCTCGTCACGAAGCCGCTTGAGGGTAACTACAACACATATGTTAGCGAGACAAGCGGCATGAAGGACATTGACCCTACCGATTGGGACAGATGGTGCGAATACATTCTTTACAAGAATCTGAAGAGAACGGGCTATGCCCGCGTCAGTCGGGACTCTATCACCGACACAGAAATCCAGGTAAGACCTCCTGACTGGTAAATGTAACTCGTTCCCTGCTAACAGATCCGTGTGCCAGGTCGGCAAATTTGTGATTGGTGAGCCTGAGCCTGAGAGCGAGTTGCGTATACCCGAGGAGATGGTCCCCAGGGGCCGTCAATTCCCCGCCCTGTTCCGTGGGCAGGGTGTACGTGGCCATCGGTATCATGTGTTTGACGAGCCTAGGTACTGGCAGTAAGCGTGTGTTTGCGGAAGACTATGCATTGGTGTCATAGGAGGCGCGAACCATGCTATATCGTTCCTGAGTATAATCCCAAGAGACAAGCATACCAGCAACCAGTGGCTGATTAGTATGGCTTGGTTGCTATGATTATGTATTGTGAATTGAATTGCAAATAATGTACTTTTATCCTTTACTGTAGAGCTTTGAATTGGTCACTGTCATCTGCCTGGAGTGCATAGCAAATATCGGGACTCATCTGCAGGCCAAACAGTCTGCGACATCCATCATGAGTGTCTAGAGAATCATGAGCTTGAGCCTGAGGATGTTGAACATCAACGCAGATCTTCCGTCCAGCTGACCCTCCGGACCCTTTCTCTGTGATGTTATATTAGGTAATTGATAATGCAAATGTAACGTAGTTATCAGTGACACTTTCAGTCCGACTTGGTCTAAACACACGGAGGTCGCCACCTCCAACTGGAGGGGAGGAATGTGAGCAAAGATATCGCCAGGGCTGGGGTGACATAATGCATATGACAAGAACGAGGCATGAGGGCTGGGGTGAGCTCTTTGCTGCAATGACTCTCCGAATTTCCACATGGCGTTGGGACTGGTCTTCCCCCCCCATTCCCCGTCTCTTTCCACCCTCGTGGGTTGTCGATAACGACGACTTGCTCGGAGGAGGAAATCACCCGGCCAGTTCCTGACCTCCCCTTCCAAACTACCTTTCACAGCCCCTTGAGACGTTGAGAACCTCCTCCCTCTCTCACTCAGACATGAGCAGTTTACATCGAGGCAATCGGGAGAAAGTACCCCTAAGATTGCAGCAAGATGAGCGAACTCGTTAAGCAAGCAAACAAGCAAGCAAGCAAGCAAGCAAAGAGAGTCAAACTAACGTATGATGAACCTACATTCCAGACGCCGCAGAGTCAACGGCGCATTGGGACAGTTGTGGGTGATCCACGAAGCCTCCAATTGTGCAATGAGGAATCCTCCGAAGAATGCTGGCCCTCCACCTTCTTTGTTGATCTTCCCCGTTTCCCCGACCTGACCCTCCGCAGGCGAACGACGAACACCCGACCAGGCCAGGATAACTACGCTCAAGAGAAGGATTGTTCGTGTGGAATAACCCTTATAGGGCAAGAATTCCACGAATGCAAAAAGCGAATACCAAGCACAGACCTGATCTCGAGAGAAAAGAACCGTGAAGTCAGGGCCTTGGGCAAGGTAGTAGCGTGATACGGGAAGGTCAAGAAAAGATTCCTTGACATTATCAACCTTCTCTTTCCTCGCGTGTCTCCCCCGCCCCCTCGATATTGAGGAACAGTTTCTTGAAAGTGCCTCTGGGACTTGTCCGCTTCTCAACTCTAGCTCCAGGAAGGATTACGCGTGTTGAATCCCGGGACTAGACTTTGTTTCTCCTGCTGGTGCTGTCATCAAGGGACTGGACTGGGTATGCATCGGGTTCTGATCAAAGCTTTGCGGCCTCCTGTATTGTGTTTTCACACACGTGCTGCACACACTAACAACTGACATGGGAGAAGAGTTGGGGTAAGTAGCTGGGGCGCGATCAAGCTGTTCTGCTCTCTATGAGACAGTTTGTGTCTGACTGACATGGGAAAGCAGATCAAGCTAGCTTTGTGTTTATTCCACTTCGAAGCAGAGTCAACATTGCTCCAGTTGGTACGCGGAGGCATTGACCCGCGAATTCAACAAAGAAACCTCAGAGTCTAGTGCATTGCACTCATTCTGCTGCCAACCTTGGATAAATCGACCACCGGAAAGTGAAAGACTTCCGTGAACGTTCTTTGTCCCAGTTAACCACACTTCCTGCTACCGGGAGGGACTTGCACACGCGCACACCAGCAAAGAAAGGAGCTCAATCAAACGATACATAAGGTATTTTCCTAACTCCAAAACTGAATTTCCACTTTGAATATCCTCCAATTCTGTTCCTTAGGCTCAATTAATTGTATCCCACAGCTACTTTCTGTTGTACACCTCCTCATCTTATCGTCTCCAGAGATAGATTCTAGATGTGAGTATAAGGTCGATTGCTCGCGCTCAGCTCAACCTCATTTTGTTCTGGCTTCTAGTACTGACCCGAACATAGAGCCACCATGGCGGGCAGACCGCCGGAACAGACGACGGGAGAATTGCCCCCTGACAGTCCTCTATGGACGTATGATATACCAAATGGCAAGGCTCTCAATTCAGGGCTTCCCAAACTGCCCGGCTTGAACGTTGAGATTTATTTCGGCGTTCAGAATAATCGTCCACGGTGGTTGATAGTACCTGCACCATGGACGGTACTTCCTAACGAAAATACCCCAGGTGGAACGGACCTACGGGAGAAACGTGCTGACCCAAAGAGTCCCAAATTCACTGGCGCCGAGATCTTTTGCTGGGAATTCGACCCTCCTCCCGAGCAGAAGAATGACAGAGAGCTTTATAGACATGCCTATGATGCGCTCCGAGAGTCCCTCCGAAATCCTAGATTCAGGGAAGAAGCGAGAGACTATATTCAGAACCGATTTTCAAACCTCATGCAGAATAGGGAGGATGTGCTCCCACGGCTTCCTATGCCCCCCGATGGTCGACCGTCCCTGAAGAGACAGGAAGCCATTCCAGATACAGCCAGCCCGCAGTACAGTTGGTTCGATCGCCCGATGCTTGTCTCGAAGCCTGGGTCAGCTATATCAGCCGGCAATGCTCTCCCAGGCGCAGATCCTACAACCCCGCCTTATGAACCAACCTCTCCCTCCTATGGTGAGTACAAATGGATATGGTTCGTCGTCATCATCTTGCTCCTGGCAATGTTCCTCTGTCTATTCCTGTATGCATTCAAGATTCTGAGATAAGCAGAGTGTGTGTATTTGAGGATACTTTCAACCTTGACCAACGGCAAACTCCCCTCCTTTCAACTTAAGCTCAAATGAGGTCAATATTTCTCTGGTAGTCTAAATTTCTTGGTTGTCCGATGGTTTTCTTTGCCAGGATTAGCACCGCAAGATTTGCACCGTCCCTGCTCACATTCTTTATGATACATCCCTTGCGTCCCTTGCATTCCTGCTCCCCATACTTGCTTGCGTGCTATATACCTCGTAAGAAGCTGATTGCTCCGTGTATACACGCAGCGCGGGATGATGATGATCCCGAAGAAGCCACTAATCCCGCTCCGATACCAGGCCCCTCAGATGGGGAGACTGAACCTCACGCCGAGGTGCCTCACGAGGGCGACCTGAATTCACCACGACCATGTAAGGGCCAAACACAGCAACAGTTCTTTATGCCAGCTTTGCGCAAAATGGTTTTGTATCTATCTGACTAACCAAACCACCGGCAAAATTCTGGCAGCCCCGTTGAGCGACCAAGAAAATATCCCGATATCCAAGCTACCAGGCCCAAAACCCACCACGCAGACTAGCCAGCCAGTTCCAAAAGAGGCGACAGCAGCAGCAGCAGCATCATCATCACCACCACCACCACCACCCCATCTACCAGACCCGATCCCCACCAACCAAACCGGCCAGCAAGTCTCCAAGGGGGCCGCCCCACCCCCACCCCTACCCCCAGCTCCAGCCCCAGTCCCGGAGCAGGAAGGAGAGGGGGAGGAAGCAACCAAAACCACAACCGACAAAACCCAAACCCAAACCCAAACCGGCAAGAAGACCGCCCCCTCGCCGTGGCGCAGCCGCGAGTACACGGACAAGCTGGTCCAGCAAGCGGCCGACACGCTCCTGAAGAATGCCCCGACGTACTGGCCGCCCGGGAGGATCCGGCGCCGGATGAGGATGTGGTCCGGCGTCGAGATCCGCGATCGCACCACGATCGGGCTCGAGGGCCAGATCGACCAGCTGCCGCCGTTCCCGGGGAAGTTCGACCCGTCGGCGGACGCGGTGGGGACGACGCTGAAGCGGAAGCGCGGGAGGGCGCGGAAAGGTGCTGCGGCTGCGGCTGCGGATGATGCTGCGGATGATGCTTCGAAGCAGGCGGCTCCTGGAGATGGAGATGGAGACGGTGATGGGGATGGGGATGGGGATAAGGCCCCGAAACCTCCTGCGAAGCGGACTACGAAGCAGACTCCGACGCGCGATGCCTTCTCCATTAATACGAGGACCCATGGGAGTTTCCCGAAGACGGCGAGGAAGTGTCGCAGGAGTAAGAGGATTAGTCGCGCGAGTCGGAAAAAGAAGAAGAAGAAGAAGTAGTTGTTGGGGTTAAGTAGTGGCTGGCGGGATGTGGTTCGTGAGCGGGGATTGGGCAAGTTTGGCACGGAGGGTCGAGATGGTCAGTAGCCTGCTAAAGGACGCCAGGTGGTGGTTTGCTGCTATGTTGCAAGTATGTCTTAACTTGTCTGTATCTATAACAGATTTTTCTTGCTATGATTGGGTCTAGCAGTAGTATATAACTTTATTGTTGTGATACTGTAGGCATCAGAGTTGGAAGTTTTGCACCGCATGTAAGTTGTTGGGAGCAAACTGGCAATAGATATCTTGACTTGAGAGTAAGTGGAGAATGACGATAACACTTCCTTATACAGAAGCTATTATACAATCATGGCATCGGAATTCAAGTTCCTAAAACTCACAGCTCCAACACTCAGACACCACATCCCCATACCTCCGCAGTAGGCCCTCCAGCACCGGGCCTACTGCCTGCGATCCGCCGATGGTCACCTCTAACGACAAAAGCCCTTTGACAAGAACATCCACCCGCTTTTGCCAGACGTTATCATCATCATCATCATCATCATCATTATCATCCTCAACACCACCGCCACCAATAATGGCGGCTTGATAGGCTGAACCTGAACCTGAGTCTCCAAGCCAAAGCTCAATACCAATCTCGATCGCCAGACGCAAGGCTGTAACCATAAGCGTTGGGGTGATATGATAGGCGGTGAGGGGGAGGTCCGCGCTCAATCCGTTTTGCAGGTTGAAGGTGTCGTGGGTGACAGGGTGGGTGAGAGAGCATTCTATCGCCTGGGCGATGGAGATTACGGCGGTCTTTTGGAGAGCGCGGATCTGTGATTCTGCGATGGGCAGTGATAAAGGGGAGTCGTGGTTGAGGGAGGGTTGGTGGAGGATGGCGGTTAGGGTTTGGCCGAAAATCAGGGTCCCGAGGTCCCAGAAGGTTAGGACGGATACTGATAAGGAAATAGAGGCAGGTTAGTTTGGGTTGGTTGGTGGGTGGAAAATCAGGGTAGATAGAGCGTAGGGACTGCGGTGTGTGGGTGGTTGGGTACAAGGGACTGTTTCGTAGAGTTCGAAGCTTGGTGACATACATGCGTAGATCTTGGACTCGGTGGAGAGGTGAGCGTAGTTCTCCATGCAGTGAGACATGAAAGGGCGGAGGGTGTAATTGTAGTCGTCTACTGCGGTCATGGTCGACGCTATGATTTCCCATGTTGTGGGTGGAAGTGGGTGTTTAATGTTAATGGTGCTGTTGGGTGGGACGAGATCCTTGACTTTGATCATCATTCGCCAGATGGCGAAGGCTCTTGCTACAGCAGTGCGATAGATGCGTGGGATACTGGCATCGAGATCGCTGGGGTAGATATGGTTGATTGACGGCGGTAGTGTCGAATCATTCTCTATGATCGAGTCAGACGAGGTGAGGAGATATCGTGTATGAATGAGTGAAGCTAACCTATCCTGTGAACAAGCAGCTCAGGGAGCTTGCACCGATGATCTGTAAAAAGCGCGGCCCCAATGTCCCGGATATAACCTCCCCAGCGGATGATGTCTAGACTGGAATGTAATAAGGTCCCGTAAAGTGATGCTGGCCCCAGTTGACAGCAATACTTCCGGACGAGATCATCCAGACGAGACAGCTTCTGCAGCCCGGTATCGAGGAATTCGTGCATCCTGGCAGCCGTTCCGTCTGGCCTGCCGTATGCTTGGGAAGGCATGACGATACCATCGAAGAGAAGAATGGCACACACCACCCGAAATGACAGGACTGGCAAACTACCCTGGATAAGTGACCGTGCCTCCATCCAGGAGTCATAGAAAGTGTCAGTGAGAACATCACGGCCTGCGTGCTGCCCCACAGGTGACACTCCCTCCGACGTGGGCAGCCATTGAAGGGAAAACACCCGAAGCACTGCTTTCAGAACCGTGTCTGACTGTTTCCGAGCTGCAGTGCTTAGTTTGTTGCCGTAGAGGTGACTAAAATGATCCAGAAACCGCACTGCGCCCAGCATAGTCATTCTGGGGTGTCGAATTTCCCGAGTCGCTGACAGCTGAGAGGATAGGTTCTTGTTGGCGCCTCCTAGAGCTTGATATGAGTCTTGATAGGTTCTGAGGTGGTTTCAATCCATGTTTGGACTGAGGGTATAGCTTACCAAGTTCCGCCTGGTCTGAAAATCTACTTTCTAGGTAATAGGGACGACCCGATGCAGAAAGGTTGCACTCATAATCTATAAACCTCGACGCAGAGTCCCTTACGATGGCATTGTAGATCGAAGCAAGACACTCGTCGAGCACCGTCGCTTCCAGTTTTGAATTCAAAAGGTGTATCGGGCTATTCCTACTCCTGCCCACGAGCATTGACTGTGGTTTGGCTGGTAGAGAATGCTGATCTGCCCGCGAAGATACCGAAGGAGAAGGTAAAGACGGCTCATGTAGCGCTTCTACTGTCCTTGAGGAGTCCAGTGATGAGGCCGAAAACGGGTCGTATATATCGGTGCTGGTGCTCTGAGACAGCTCCATATCGAAATTTAGCCATGATGTGAAGTCTTCCTCGTCAGTGCCAATACTTAATTCGAAATCGTCTCCAAGGCCATTCGTCAGTGCCCCATCCCTTGGATTAAGAACCTGCGACTGGTTAAGGTGCAGTAGCTGTGCGCCAACACCTGCTGCGCCTTTGCGTTTCCTCGGCCGTGAAGAAACAGACTTGATGAAGTCAAAGGTGCAGTGATGTTTCAATCGCTTGCAATTAGTACATACAGAAGCTGATCCACCATCGGTAAGGGACAGCAAGACACATCGCCGCTTCGAGCGACGGCATGGATCACAGCTTGTGTTCTGGCGACGCCGAGCAGTGGGACATGGCGGCTTCACCACCCTTGAAACTTGCTCGTGGGACATTCGGACAAGAATCTCCAATGAGAAGCAGGGGTACTTATGAGCTCATTATCGAGTATGTGAGTCTACCGATATCAGTAGGATGAAGTGAATATAAGGATTCAAGGTTGAAGATACCTGCATCATAGCTATAGATTTAGAAGGCAAGCGACTGACTGCCTGTTCGGGTAAAACCGGGGGCTATCATGGATATTTGCCTCGCTGACTCACTGTTAAGTCAGCTAACTCTGTCGCTTGCTGGCCAATGAGAGCCTATCTCAGCAACTACAATAGCCCTGCCGGTTCATTATGGATATGAATTCTACTTTAACAGTGTGCATCAGTATCAATATCCAGAAGCTATCACATTTCAAACTCATGAGTATGAGCAGACAACGGCCAACAAAATATTCCATTATACAGGCAGAGACCATCGCAGAAACAGCTTAGATATCCTCCCCAGCAGCCCTGCGGACGCAATCCACGATGAACTGTGGATTGCTCAAGAACGGGGAGTGTCCTTCTTGACACCGCTCCACCTGCAGCGCCCCCTCGCTTTGAGCAATCATCCGCTCTTGCACAGAAAGCGGCAAAGCCCTATCATTCTCGCAGACAATATAGGTACTGGGGATTTCACGATAGGCCGTGTAAGTCACTGGCACGGACAACGGGCCGACAGGGTACGAGCCTAGCAGATCAAGCGCTTCCTCCACGTCGGCAGGCTCGCATCGATTATAGAAGACCTCGCGCGCTGCTTCCCTGTCCACGATCATCGCTCCATCCTACAAAGCCAAATTATAAGGTCAGCCGAATCGGCCACTTTGCGGCGACATAACGAGAACAACAATCATACCTCAGTGAAACGCATTCCACCATGCTTCGCTACATGTTCCTGCCGTTGCCGTTCAAGCTCCTCTTCTTCGGGCGTCTGAGGTTTGATTTGCCCGACGTGGTTCTGGCCTTCGGGTAGTGCCATGGCAGCCATATACATCAACCGGAGAACACCACCCTTGAAGCCTTGGCTTTCGCGGGTGCTCTTGCCCAAGCCCTTGACTGCTTCTGACATGGGGATCCCGCCGAATGAATGAGCCACGGTGATCACGTCACGGCCTGCGTCAAGGTAGCCCAGGATGACCTTGCGAATGGCCTCTGCATCGGTGGCCCAGCTGCTGAGGGGAGGGCTGGAGTCCACGGAGGGCAGTGTCACACCTACTGCCTGATAATTGAATTTCGCCAGCCCATCGACTAGACGCCGATAGTGCTGCGGCCGGTGCCAGGAGCCTGGGACAATAACAATGGCTGGTCTGATCATAGCGCTGCTGATGTCGGTGTAGGAGGATGTCAAATGAAGCAGGAAGTTCCAGTATGTTTGCGGAGGAATTAATTCTGCAGTGGCTTGATCGAGTCCGAGCCCTGGAGACAGGAGGTAGGGACCTTGAATTTATACTGCATGAAGAGCTTGACATGAGAGATCTGCACGAATATCGGAGCCGCAACAGCAGATACAATATAATGTTCGAGGTGTGTGCAATGTAGTATTGTACAGTCCTGAGAAAGCGTCCCCGCCATCGGCTCCGAACTTCTGTAACCAAAGTGTCGGATCCGCAAACCAAATCGAACATCGGTTCCGCAGGAAAGTGCCTTTCAACAAATCACATATTGAGGTTCCTAGTCATTAGAATTCTGCTGCCAGGCTACTATGTAGGTAGCCACCCTTGTGTATGATATCCCAGACCTACTAGAGGCAGGAATCCGTCCTAGAAGGAATTCGCTCATCAGAGAGTCCGGATTGACGAAACCAACAACACTTTCAGAATGTCCCTGATAATTGACGGTAGAATAAGCGCGAACTCTTGTCAAAGAATGGAGCATGTTACAGGGTCACAGTTATTCCAGTTTCATATGTTTTAATCCACTTATGATGATAGCTTGAGCAGGTATCAGTGTTTGGGGCTTTCGGGTGGAATAGAGGTTCTGTGTTTCATGGTCTGGATCGAGATTGGTGTGTTTACTTCAAGTAGAAAAGCGCAGTTCAATGCTATTTGACATCCACAATATTGCCAATGCTCAGGTTACGAGGGTTATACATCTGCGCAAGGGAGTTGGAGGCATATTTTGTCCTCCTTATTTTGCATCAGTAAACCAGTTGGCTGGAAACTGGAAAGAGGGTCAATGCCGCGGCGGACAAAGAAAGCAGCAGAACGCAGCCGATGCAAACAGGACAAAACTGCGACCCGCGATGGCTTCATCGCTCGGCGCTCAATGAAAGCGACAACATCCGACCGGCACCAGGTCCAGAATCCTGCGCCAGGTGTGTCTAACCCAGCGGATGTGTCTGAGCATGCAATTAACTCGCTGTACTTAGACTGTCTCTCTCATTAACCTCTCGTATCGATGACTTGATTGGAGCATCTTGCCGTCCTCGCGACACTACCATCTCACTTATACAGCCAAAGCTCTCCCCAGGGAGCGCGTGACGAAATCCGGTCAAGATGTTCACCTTCACTCCTTTGCTCGGTGCTCAGTCATCCGCATCGAAGGCATCGCAGTCGCTGTTGGAGCTTGAAGGTGGGATAAAAATCCTTGTGGATGTCGGTTGGGATGACACCTTCAATACCCTTGACCTGCAGGAGCTGGAAAGGTGAGCCATACTTGTTCCTCAGGAGGTTCTGAACTCCCTGATGAAAACAGCCCTTTCTAATCATACCCATCTTGTACAATAGACATGTTCCTACATTGTCGTTGATCCTCCTAACCCACGCGACTCCCGCACACATCGGTGCCTATGTCCACTGCTGCGCGACCATTCCTTCGTTCACTAAGATCCCGGTCTACGCCACGAGTCCCGTCGTTGCCCTCGGTCGCACGCTTCTTCAAGACCTATATGCATCCTCGCCTCTGGCTGCGACATTTTTACCCGAAACCTCGATCTCGGACCCCGGAGCATCCACTTCCGCCGCGTCGGCCGCAGCATCCGTCGACGAAGGCGACGAAAGCCCTGAGGCTACACACGCAGGCCGCATCTTGCTCCAACCCCCTACCGCCGAAGACATCGCGCTCTACTTTTCGCGGATCCATCAATTGAAATACTCGCAACCTCACCAACCGCTCCGTTCTCCTTGGTCCCCGCCTCTGGACGGTCTGACCTTGACTGCTTACAATGCTGGACACACCGTGGGTGGTACGATATGGCATATCCAGCATGGGCTGGAATCCATCGTCTACGCGGTCGACTGGAATCAGGCCCGCGAGAGCGTTGTGGCGGGAGCGGCGTGGTTCGGCGGCTCGGGGGCAAGCGGGACGGAGGTTATCGAGCAGCTGCGCAAGCCAACGGCGCTTATATGTAGTACCCGTGGAGGCGAGAAGTTTGCTCTCCCTGGCGGACGGAAGAAGCGCGACGACCTGCTCCTCGACATGATTCGGAGCACGGTCGCCAAGGGCGGCACGGTTTTGATCCCGACGGATACTAGTGCTCGTGTTCTGGAGCTGGTCTATGCGCTGGAGCACGCCTGGCGCGATGCAGCGGGCTCTGGTCAGGGTGACGATGTGCTGCGAACGGCAGGATTGTATATGGCGGGCAAGAAGGCCAAGACAACCATGAGACTTGCAAGGAGTATGCTGGAATGGATGGATGAGAACATTGTACGCGAATTCGAAGCTGCGGAAGGCGCGGATGCGACAGCGCAGTCGAACAACGACGGTCCGCGGTCCGGGGGACAAAACAAGACGGAAGGCAAAGGGCTGGGGCCGTTCACCTTCAAGCACCTCAAGATCATCGAAAAAAGGAAGCGACTCGAGAAGATCCTCACCGACCAGACCCCCAAGGTAATCCTGGCCTCTGATGCGTCGCTCGATTGGGGATTCGCAAAGGAGTCGCTCCGTCTGGTAGCCGAGGGCACCAACAACCTGCTGCTTCTCACCGAGCCTCTACACAAGGAGAAAGTTTCCAATCATCATCGGGAGAGCCGTCACAAAAAGACTCTTAGCAGCATGATCTGGGAATGGTACGAAGAAAGAAAGGATGGAGTTGCACTTGAGAAGGCCGCGGACGGCGAGATGCTGGAGCAGGTGCACAGTGGTGGAAGAGAGCTCTCATGGTCTGAGGTGCGCCGTGCGCCTCTCGATGCTGGTGACCAAATGCTTTACCAACAGTACCTCGCTACAAAACGAGAGCTGGAAGATGCCTCTCAGACAGCAGGGCAGGAGAACGCCGACCCTACCGCGGACGTTGATGACCAATCTAGTTCGACATCTGAAGACTCGGAGACCGAGCAGCAGGGAAAGGTGTTGACCCTGGTCACCACCTTAGCTCATGGTAACCGCAACAAGCTCGGGCTCAGGGATGAGGATCTTGGTGTCAACATCCTCTTACGACGGAAGAACGTCTACGACTACGATGTCCGAGGCAAAAAGGGCCGCGAGCGGATGTTCCCCTACGTAGCTCCTCGGAGGCGGGGTGACGAGTATGGTGAATTCATCAGACCCGAGGAATATCTTCGGGCGGAAGAGCGCGAAGAAGCTGATATGCAGCAACGTCGGACCGACTCCCAGATGAAATTAGGGCAAAAGCGAAGGTGGGACGAAAGCGGACCGAATGGACGCAGGCTGTCCAGCAGCGGTGGCAAGCGCCACCAAGGACAGGGCGATGCTTCGAAGAAGGATATCAGCACAGCGGATGACATGAGCGTTTTGAATGACGGCGAGGGCGCTGATGCTGCTGCCTCTTCCGACGATGAGCCAGAAGGTCAGGCGTTCGAAGGGCCGGCCAAGGTATTCTTCGAGAAGGCAAGCCTGACCATCAACGCGCGCCTCGCGTTTGTGGACTTCACCGGTCTGCATGACAAGCGCAGCCTGGAGATGCTCATCCCACTGATTCAACCCCGAAAGCTGATCCTTGTCGGAGGCATGAAACAGGAGACGACGGCCCTGGCCGACGAATGCCAGAAGCTTCTTGCAGCCAAGGTCGACGTCGACGTCCCCGCATCCGCGGATTCAGCGGTGATTTTCACCCCGGTCAACGGAGAGACAGTCGACGCCAGCGTTGACACGAATGCTTGGATGGTCAAGCTGAGCAACCACCTGTTCCGACGCTTGAAGTGGCAGCATGTGCGCAGCCTGGGCGTCGTCACACTGACGGGACAGGTTCGGGGCCCTGAGTCTCTGCCTCAGCCCGCAACACCCGAACAGGATCAAGAGGGCCCGCACAAGAAGCAGAAGGTGTTGCTGCAGGAGGAGACGAACCCTGCCACGGATTCTGAAGCCGAGTCGACAAAGCAGCAGCAGCTACCGCCACCACCGACCGACAAATCCGATCTCTACCCCTTGCTTGATGTTCTGCCGGCCAACATGGCGGCAGGAACGCGATCCATGACCCGGCCTCTCCACGTGGGCGACCTCCGTCTGGCGGACTTGCGAAAGCTCATGCAGGGGGCCGGTCACACGGCGGAGTTCAGGGGTGAGGGAACGCTGTTGATCGATGGGATGGTGGCCGTGCGCAAGTCGGCGACGGGCCGGATCGAAATCGAGGCATCGGCGCAGTCAGCAGCGATGGTCCCCGGGCATAAAGGGGCGGGTAGTTTCCTGGCCGTGAAGCAGAAGATCTATGAGGGATTGGCGGTGGTCTCGGGGAGTTGATTGATATTTCCGGACGGGATGCGAATCTGTACAATCTGATGGATGTGTGTGTATCTGTGCAGGACGAGCTTTGATCTAATCTATCACGAGAGTTGGGGAGTGCTCGGACATCTCCGTGTAGCTCATGCATGCATGTAGTCTAAGCAATATGCATGATCGATTGTTATTGCAGTACTTCAATATCAGTCTTTTTGACTACGCAACGACTATATACAAGTACTAGTACTTCGATCCCAAGTTTCGGAAGTTCTGAGACAGATGACTTCCGACACCTGATACTATTCATACCGATCCAGCCCAGCAGCCTTACCACCCCCCTCTCTGTATACTGTAACCCGCAACAAGATCCGCAACCCAACCCTTTCCCTCCTCCTTTCCTTAATGACCTGTAACCAGCAACCAGCAACCAATATGACTCGTATCTACACTCTCAATCAAGAGTACACGTCACAATCGTCCACCACAACTACCGGTATAGCCACAGCCACAGCCGCGACTATTGACCTGCATGATTGAAGTACGGACTTAGGAATTCCATTAACCTCCTTCACTACTCCGTAATCCGTACCCAGATCGTATACACCACATCCAGACATTCCAAAATAACCCGAGATGTGCAGTACTTCGTAGAATCTATTTCCAGGTGCAGCCATTCGCATCGCCTCCCCCTTTCCCCCTTTCCCCCTTTCCCCCCCTTTTTTTTATAGATACAAAAGCAAGCCAAGCCATAGCTACCCCCTTTAGCTCTCTAACTGGACACGACGGGTCTACCGTCTTGGGGTGAGGTGTTGATCATTGGTTGGGGAGTTATTCGATGTTCCAATACCGTTTCTTATCTGTGTGGCTGTATTTGTTCGCAGGGAAGAGAGGATGGCTGGCTGGCTTGGGTTGCTGGATGTAAGTCAGTCAGTAACTGACTGTCGATTGTGGGTGGGGATGTGGCTGGGGAAGAGGAGGTTCTTTGTGTAGTTGGGCTAGTGTTTCAGGTGGCTGTTTCATCGGCGAGGGTGTGTTCGGGAGAATATCAGGTTGGGTGGGTGCCGGTGACTTGGCGAATACTGCGCCGTATACAATGTCAGTTGTATCAGAAGTTTTGGGCTGGGTAGTTAGATAGTTGGATAACTGATGGGATGACTAGTGATACGTGACTACCGTATGGAATTGAGGAGGAGTTAATGCCTCAATTCCGGTAGACAAATGAAGTTTGTTGTCCATCCCCCTTCTGGGAAACAAGTCCCGATTCTCTTCTAAGATTTATGGGACTCGAAAGTAAGCTACTCCGTCCCCTGACATAGTTCATCTTTGAGAATCCTCGAGAAATGGACACAAGCAAGGGCGTTCACGACCGGATTCTCAGGAACCCCTCATACTGTATATGTATACTCCATCTACCGGCCGGGTCCCCAGCACCGCAGACATAGTGCACTGGATCGTACGGAGTATACATTTCCCATCGACATGTACTACACTTATCCAACACATCGCAAGTACAGTACACCACTCCATAGCCCAAACTGAAAAGTCCATGCACGTTATCCATTAATGACAGCAACTATGGAAAGCTTAATTCCAGCGGAGAATGGAGAACGGGGAGGGAACTTGAAACCGCGGCGGTCTCACCTGATGATATGACAGGAACACTTCCTTCTACTCGATCATGCGCGCGGGTATGTGCATTGTCTTCCGCCGTTGGATGAGGTAGACATATCGGCTCTACGCAAACCAGACCTTTCTCCAGAGACTGTATAGAAATCAGGCTGGAGGTACGGAGGACAAGAATCAGATCATCAGTTCCGGTTACAACCAGGGCTAACGGGCAAGCTTTCCGCGAAAAGGCCGGACATAAGTTACTGAGGGGCTCATGTGAGAGACTGTAACCATAGTAGGCCGCAGTGTGTACTGTGTAGGAGTACTATTTGGGGGATGATCACGCCTCAATCTTTTTCCACGAATTCCAGCAATTGGCAGGGCAATCGGGTCATTTGCTCCACTGCGACTTCCGATGGGCGGTGGTGGTGGTGGTGGTGGTGGCCAGTCGCCATGATGCTACATAAGCAGAATCAGCCCAAGAAAGAGTTGCCACACCGCACTGCACCCAAGAACTCGTGTGGTTCGTGCTCTTCGGCGAGGACCCCCCAGAATTTAGCCATATCCCGAACCTTGGAAATGGTGCCAGCCTGACAGTGTCAGGGCTCACACAGTGGAGTCTGTGATTCGTTTCTCGGAAGTTGGCGGGATTGCGATGTTCAGGTGAATTGCCGGGTTCGGGGAGAAGGAGGGGTTGGAGGGGTTTGGACAGTCCACACTGTACACTGTACACTGTACATTTATGCTGGTTTTCTTGAATCTGCCTGGTTTTTCCAAGAAACTTGACTCAGTCCTCGACTTGATAAAGTCATCAGCTTGATTAAGATTAGAAGAATTGAGACATCAAGTCACAGACTTGGTCACCACAACAACAAGTGGCGGTGGCTACGTCAAGAATCAACAGCCTTGGGCCACGGACACGGACTAGTGACAATACACCAGACCCTGACTAATCCTCATCGCAACAATGGGGCACGAATGACAATGGATCTTGCAATAGAGTTAAGCCCCGATTTGTGGATGGCCATCGGCTTGAACTGCATGGCCATCGTGTGGGCGGCTGTGAGATCCACTGCACTGGTAGAATTTACTGACAGTCTCCCTCTTTCTCTCCTCTTCCTCCAGCAACGCAACAGACACAACCACAGAACCGCTGGACCGTGATCATCACGCGAACAAAGCAAGCAACAACCCCATGAAACTCCAATATCACAGTATCACTATATCCCCTGCATCATATCCCCAAACCAACCAAGAACAACAAAGTAGAGTAACCAGAAAGCCACAATCTGGTCGTGCCCAAGTGGAACCGAGGCTCCTCTTTTTGTCCACTGTTGCTAAGACTCGAACAATAATGAGGCGGGTGAATTGGCAGCCTAGACTAAGGCCCAGCCCCCCACTTCTTCTGGATCGAATTCGACTTCTCTTGACGGGACTTGGCTTTTTTTCTGGTCGAGGGTCCAGGCGCTGCACAGCCCAGTTTTTTTTTTCTTTTCCTTTTTGGTTTTCTTTGTGCCCCTCCTTCCTTTTTTCCTGTCCGTCGGGTTAGCCCCATCGGGTTCTGGAGGATGGAAATCATCCATGATGGATGAGGGATATGGCGTCATAGTTGGGATTGAATTGATTAACTCATCTGAGTAATTGAGTTCTCTCCAATCCTTGCACTCCTTGCCAGTGTGTTCGACTGGGACATGAAGAAGCAAAGAGGAGGGGAAGGGGGGTATGAAAGCCCCCCCCCCCCCCCGGGGTCTTCTTCCTCTTGCCCCGAGTACCGTCAATTTTCGTTTAGTTCGAGAAGGGAAGGGAAGGGAAGGGAAGGGAAGGGAACCCTTCCGTAGTGATTGGTGATGTTCGTATCGATAGTTCTACCCCCCAATATCAACTACAACAACAACACACCGCACAACCGTAATTAACTCCGGCCGGGGGCGATGTTGTCAACGTCGTTAGGCTGGAAGTCTGGCTGCTGCTGTGTGACGAGTACCTGCATAGTACCTGCATTCCATCTCGGAGATGCTAGATGTATTGATCTTTTCCATTGGCACAGACCTGTATTCGTGCCGTGTGACTTGTCCAAAACTTGTTGCCCCAAACCAATTCATTGGTTTGGTTGTCAATGTGGCTTTGGCATTTTGAGGCAAGAGAGAGGTGTGAATTTTTGCCTAATGGCCTAATGCTCTGTTGTTACGTGTCAGTTTGGTGTTCTAGCCACACATCATAAAGAAACCAAAGGATATGGATAAGGACAAGGACAAGGACAAGGGGTCAATGGATCACACAAAGGGAGAGGAGAGGAGGCTTTAAGGTGGTATTGGTTGGTTTGGGATTCTGGTTTTGCGGACTTGTTTGTCTTGTTTCCTAACATCAACAATTGAGCCAATTGGTCTTGCGCTGGTTTCAGAGTTAATGAAAATACCGGGGAAGTCAGAGGGTACCAGTCACTGGGGGAAAATCAGTCGATCAAGGTATCCTCGGCTTTTTACTGAGTGCGATTAGAAGTACTGTGTGTAAAGTCAATAGATTACTGTTCGGAGTCAACGAATTACTGTCAGAGTCAACAAATGGACTGTGGGTTAACGAAAGCAGTAGTCATTCTTTTAGTCTATCGGGGTCTATCCGTCAATCGTGTGATGTCAAATCACTGCATACATCATAAAAAACATGAGCGTGGCAACAGCAGGCCGATTTCCTTTGGTTCTCTCATAACAAACTGGGGGTGGGAATCAAGGGAAAGTCAAATGAACAAAAGAACCTTATCCCAAAGCCCAGGAGCGTTTGTTGAAGTCGAGCTAGCCGACTCAACTCGCTCGCTGTTTTCAGACAGGGAAAGAAGTCAAAAGTGGGGACGATGACCACATGGTTGAGCATGTAGAACAAGTCAAAGAAGGTGAAAAAAAAAAAGAAGAAAGAAGCAATGCAAAGGAAAGCCCCTCGGCCTAGAAGTAGCAAGTGGCCTCAGGGTCAAAGAGGTATGACACCAGCTGTCATCCTTACGAAGAACCGGTACCCAGGGTCAGGGTGAAAGTGGTGTCAATGGGGCAGCCGTGAGTAGCGTGGTTGTCATCGGGCTGCTGGTAGGCCTCTTGGCAGTTGGAGTTGCCAGCAGCGCAGGTCACGGTGGGGCAGTTGCTGCCACCCGAGGAGGGAACGACGCTGAAGCCGTACTTGACGAAGTCGGAGTCCGAGCTCAGGTTGATGGAGGACATGTCCCAGAAGATGGTGTCGCCGGACTGGGTGTACTCGAACTGCAGGACGTCGGCCTGGGACTCGGAGGTGGAGAGCTTGATGGAAATGCCACCGCCGTTGTCGTTGGTTTGCCAGCTGGTGGTGTAGGATCCGCCGCCCGCAGAAAGGGTCTCCATGTTTCCGACTCTATCAGAAACAGACCACGCGTAGACGTCGGATCCAATGTTGTTGACAATGGTGACACCACCACCATTCTGGCGACGTTGAGGGAGGGCCGCAGCGAGACCAGCCACGGAGGCAACGAAAGCAGTCTTGAAGAACATCTTGCAGATGAAAGAGAGAGACAAGCGTGCTGATTGGGATATGATGTCTGAACGACGACGGATGATGTGGTTTATATGAATCCTTAAGGAAGGATAAGAGAGTGGACTGTTGTAGTAAAGAAGGACGAATCTGCGCTGCAGATCTAAGAGAGTGGCAGATCAAAAGATCTGAAAAACAAAACCGTACGAACAAGAGAGTGTCGATGGATGCAGAAAAGAAAGAGACGATCAGAGACGTGCGATCAAGGCCATTATATAGACAATTTCGAGGGGGGGGGGGGGGGGCAAGTCTCCCACGCATCGGCCTTGTCATCGGGCTGAGTGCCTGGCAGTTACGGTGTACCAACCGAACCATGACCCGCGATGGCGCAGGGGTAAAACTTTGTTTGAGGGGAAAAAGAGAAGAAAATAGGCCAAAAAGGAATAAATCCCGAATAGAAAAAAAGAGGCAAAGAGAGAAAGCGAACCAGAAAAGGATGTGACGTGGATTGGGTCCCCGGGGCTTCTTGGAGAGTTGGTGGAAGTGGAGAGAGGGTCGAGGAAAAGAAGAGCGAGAGAGTTCCTGAACGCCACGAGATGCAGTGGGGCTTGAAGACCGTCGACAGTCAAGACAGAAGGTAGTATTCTGTACGGAGTACATAGTACAAGTTAGGTAAGTAAGTACTGTGGTAAGTACTGTGGTAGTTCCGGTAGCCATTGAGAATGAATGAAAAGCTGACAGGTGCTGCAGCCTGTAAACCTGCCCATTGCGGTGTATGAGCCGAGCACGGAATCCTATGCATACGGTAGACATCAGTAGATACTCCGTGTTTGTCCTTCACCAATATTCAATAGTATCAATCCTCAATACGAAGTGTGACTCGTCATCCATCGGCTGCTTGCTACCTACACTGTACAGTACAATTCCTCTCTGTCCGGAGGAGTGAATGCAATTGAATCCCAAAAATAGGCGTCATTCACACGCATCTTCATACTTTCTCTTTGCGGCATTCTTTTTCCTCTGCCCGTGTGGGGTTGAATCCCATGGCCGTGGTTTGGCACTAAAGCATGACCTCCTGGAGGGGTGGTGGTGTGCTTAACCAGCCACCATGCAATGGTAATAATCTTTGCCGGGTCTTGGTTCGGTGGCAATAAGGGTCGCCCCCCGCCAGGCAGCGCGTGGCAGTAACCTTGAACCACGGCCGATGCACTCCGATTTGCAGCCCCGAACCAGAAACTCGGTTTCTTTTCTTCTTTCTTTTGCCTTCAGGGCTCAAAGAATGGTTCAAGAAGGAGATCTTTACCATGGCTCCCTAAGAAAGTCTTTGCCATTCGGCTGACAGGGAAACAATTTGGGTCTTTTGTTCTTCCCTTCGAATGAATGAGGTTCCCATTGCCGATGCCAAGTTCCAAAAGTGGACCCTAGGCTTTTATTCTTTTGCATGCAAGTGCAAAAATTCTTCACTTTCTCATGGCTCTCTCACCGTCCCGGCGTCCACTAAACCCATTAGTCTCCGCGGCGCCCTAAGTTAATTCGCACTTTAACTTATCCTTCCATTCTTCCCGGGCCGGGTTCTAGACTCCCCGCTCTTTGCTCGCTCGTTTCCTTTCCCTTCTCACCTCCCACCCTGTCGTCTGCCTTGCCTGACAGGGTTTCGAATCCAATCCAATCACAAGACGCTACATCATCCGTCATTGCTACGCTTTACCTGCCTGTTCCTGAGGGATTTTCCAATAAGACAACCAGAAAAAAGTCAAAAATTTAAACAAAAAAAGTAGAAACCTTCTCAACTGGCTTCTCTGTATATGGGTGTGTAAGTGGTTCAAACGCTTAACCGTGGTATAACTGGAATGATCACTGCTGTATGTGTAAATGAAATTTCGCCATCACTTACACCCCCTCCCCTCCCCTGCCTTCCCTCCTTCATCCTCGTTTACCCCTCTTTGGAAGTCCTTTCCCCTCATCTGTCATCTTCATTCGGACATGGATAGTTTCAATGGTTGGATATCACCATCCCTCCCGGGGTCTTCATCCCGGGACGTCTTCACCAATAAGGTGCTCGTAAGCCCGCCAAACTCGTGATCCCCCCCTCTCCCACCGCATCGTCGCGTTTGCGTTGCCCCGCCAGCTCCAAGTTGATTTGCCGGTGGACGTGCACCAGCCAGTCGACGTAGCTCTGGGCCTCGTTGTTGCGGTCTTCCACCAGCATCCGCGCAAACTCGTATTCCGCGCCGTCGAGCCCTTGGCGGGCCAGCTGGATGGTCACCGCCTTGGAGCCCCGGATCGTCGACAAGTACTGGAGCAGGTTGCGCACCTGCGCGTTTAGGTGGGTTTCCAGCACGGGAATGGTCGACGTTTGGGGACTCAGCCCTTGCAGCGAGTTCTGGCCCTCACCGAAAAGATCTTCCAGGAGATTGGGTGACACCTGCGAATGCAGCCACAGCAAACACTGCTGGCCATTGTCCACCAGGTACGCCCCGCCCTCCTCGATTTTCGAGAAGCTGGCCCGCAGCGAGGGGGGCACCTGTAGTTGACCCTGTTCGTTGGGGAACCCATCCGTCGGCTGCATGTTGTGGATGGCGAGGATGCGGGGATACAGGTACAAAGACAGTTCCGTGCAGCCGATGGAGCGGAGCATCCGCATGTCGTGAATCCGCCGATCAGACGCTTCCTGGCCCCCTACTTGAAAATTAGTGTTTGTCTCTCTCTATTTTTTTCCAGCACGGCAAACGCGGGTTTACCTTTAAGGGCGCGTGACTTGAGGAGACTCAACATGTACATCGAGAACTCCTTCAAATTCTCCGGCAGTACCAGCTGACCCGGAGGATGCGAGCCGGAGAAGATCTTCCGATAGCCACTGAAAATGTCCACACTCTTCTCCGTAACGCTGGCCCGGACATCTTTGAGGGGTTTATCCACCGTTTTCGAGGCCGCTGGATTGAATCAGTAACAAGCTTCACCCAAAGAGAGAAACAGAAAATCCTACCCTCTTTGGCAATCATGCTGACTACTGCATCTTGATCCACAAATTTCATGGTTTCCAGACCGCCCTCGTTGACTGCCGCCACAGTGTTGATACATCGCACTCGACGCTGACCATTGGCCGAGGTGTATAGCAGCGCTGCCTGGAAATGAGCGTCCAACTTGGGATTGAGCTTCCCATCGTAGCTGAAGGTTACCCCAATCGCTTTGTCCGCGTCGATGGCTCCGATCTCGAGGTCGGCACCAAACGTGTGTTGTACGAAGTTGCCATGGTATCCAGACACCTGAAGGCCGTTGGAGCACCGGACCTTCATCAGAGCCTGATAGCCCGTTTCGCGCGTGACCGCATGGGCCAATTCTTGAGACAGCTTGCGGATATCGCGGGGCGCATGGAAGTTGGGGTAGAAGAACGTTTCTCCACCCGTCACTTCGGGAACATGACCTTTGAAACATTAGCAGCAGATTGCGAGGAAGATGGCAATAAGAGCTTACCGATTGTCGCTACATCCATATATGTGCCGCTCGGCGCTGCAATGAACATATCGACACCGATGCCAGCCTCTGCCAGGTGACCGGCAGTCTCTCTCCAGCCCGTGTGTTCCGTCGTAAACAGCTTTCTTTCCCCGTCGGTTCCATGGACCTTGGGATCATCCCGAAGCGAAAGAGCTCCAGGGCCCCATGTCGGTAGGCTGGCAATTGTGCCGACGATTTTACCACCAGTAGGTCGCAATGCAGAGAGAGCGGCATTCAATGCAGGAAGCAATGCGGGCTGTGGGTTTTTGACACGGGAGAAGATGGTGGGGATTCGTTGTAACAGAGAGGTAATGACGTTCCTGTGTCTCATGTCAGTGATATTTACCAGAGTCGCGACCACCGAGGAGCATACTTGGATTCATAGGGATCAACGAACAAACCCTCGCTGAGGGGGACAAAGGGCTCTTCGAGATCCGTCATCACCATCATTTGAGCTTGGTCAAGCTGGGCCTAGGGGTTCGTGAGCATGTTGTTCGATTTCAGCCGTGGGAGCCGCACACATACACTGAGATTGTAGAAGTGAACTTCCTTGTCGTAAGTGACAATGCCAACCTTAGCACCCTCGGGGATTCTCCGCGCCGCAGACTCGTCGTCCGGGTTCTCCGAAGGCTCCTCGTTGTACAAAGCTTCCATTATACCCTTGCATACGCCCTTCAAGAAACCCCGATTGACCGATTCCAGGCTGACGTCAATCAAGAACAGCCACCGGAGACCGACAGGTTCCTTGTTCCAGTAGTCTTTGGGAACCAGGAACTCGACAGTTCCCATCATCAACTCCGGACGCTGCATGCGATCGACACGGGACCCGGAGGGATCGATAGGCGCGAAATAGTCCGCCGTTACGTCGTTGGGGAATGTGCACATATTACAGACGAATTTGTTGCCTCCAGACCTGAATGACATGAACGGATTGATATATGTTCTGCACCGGCGGCATCGCGGCGGTCCGGCGTCGCCAAAGTCTAACACGGGGATCGGTTGCTCGCCGGGGTCGAGACGGGCTAGAGGTTGCAGGATCATGCCCAAGGGAAGCGCGGTAGAAGAGAGGAAATCAGATGTCGAAGGAATATTATTCAATGTAAGTCGGGCATACTTCGGGGAGGAGTTGCCCTGGTCGTGCGCCACGAAAGGAACCGCTGCCGGTGGAGGAAGGTGTCGCTCCATCGTCGGGTACACATGGTTGAAGTAGTACTGAGCCGGGAGGTCGCGAGACCGAGGGATACTTGGGATCTGCTCTGGATCAATCTTGCCCTGCGTGGGAACGGAGCCTACATCGGCTCCTCCGAGCGCCGGATTCACTGGGGCAGGAATCCCGGCCGCAGGGGAAATAGGACGTGCGGCCTGATTCAATCCGGTGTTCAGGAATTGCGACGTTGGCGGTATACCGGCTTGGGGGACTGCGCCGAGTGACTGCGAAGCTGAGGTCGAAGCTCCTGCGATCTCGTGGTGTGCGTGACGATGCTTCTTCTTCGATGTCCGAGCCCCGCCATCACTTGCAATTATGCCCAACCCACTCATCTGAGATGCTAAACCAGCCATCGCGGGATCTGGAGACACACCCCCGGCAGCCACCGGATCGGTTTGATAGGCGAATTGACCGTGGGGCGGTTGCGAAGGCTGCTGGGCGGGTGGAGGGGCCCCGTATCCGGACCATTGTTGTTGTTGAGGGGCTCCGTACATAGCACCGGGCTGAGGAGGGGAAGGACCGGGTGGAACGCCAGCGGCAGGATAGCCTTGTGGAGGGACCTGGTGAGCTGTACGGTTGGGATCGGTCGAGGCCTCACCAGGCACTGCACCTTGGCCGAAAGAGTTATACATGCTCGGGTCGGCCATGGTGCTTCATAACGCGGGGGAAGACGAACAACCGGGGCGGGGTGAGGACGAGGTGGGATCGATCCTCCACGGGGCGGGGAAGATCTTTTTGCTGTTTTACCAGAGGCGGGGCACCACCGACTGCTCCACGATGATCAACAAAATCACTGTGAGATCGAAGGCGAGGAGCGAAAAAGGGACAGGGAGACAGACCTCGAAGGCCGACGCCGCGGGCATCGCAATTGACCACCTAATACAAACAACTGGCCCGGCCCATCTTTGTTCCGGGCGCTGTCCGCCTTACCCTTTTCGGCCAGGGGGCTCGATCTATATCCTACCCTTCGAATGATGTTGCAGCACAAGTCTTCTTAGATTCATAGTAGTATGATTGTAATGATCATATGGCTGATTTGAAATTACCTACTATACACTTCAGCTCTCTGGGATAAGTGTAGCCGTTGGAATGCTATGCTCTTCCCTCACTTGCTGTCCTTATCAAGCCTTCCCGACAAGCTGCATGATGCATGCAATGGAAGGACAGACGACCGCCATTCCTCCAGCCACTTGATCTCTTGATCCTCAACATTCTGCTGTTTGACTAGAACCTTCTATCGGCACTGCCTTTACCGCATACTCACACAGCGTCAAATGAGCAGAAGCCTCTCCGATTGACCTCTCCATCACCGTATCTTGTCGTTATTGACCCTAGACCTTGCGGGGCTCGTTCACCGTCTTTTTCGCGCTCAGCCTGGGATTCAGTGAGTATCGACTCAGCCAAAATATGATGACTGGGATTCTAACGTCAGGTCATCAATTTTGGAACGATCAATGGCTGGAGGTATCCAATACGACCGATCAATTCCTTCTCCACAAACGGCCAGTTAAAGATTATAGTGTATATGACAAGAGCGTGACACCATGACCGGCGTTCAAGACAACGACGAGCTACTGCTGGCTCGCATTGGTTATCGACAGGTGACTTTTCGAAATACCCACCACAAGGGCTATCCTCTAATTGAACCAGGAACTACAACGCGAATTCTCGAAGTGGTCGACCATCTCCTACGCTATCTCCATCTTGGGAATCCTCGGTTCCGTGCCAGCGACCTTCGGTGCTCCCTTGGCCGCAGGGGGTCCGGCCACAGCGGTTTGGTGCTGGTTTGTGGGCTCCTGTATGGCACTATGCATCGGCAGCTCGGTAGCGGAGCTTGTGTCAGCATACCCCACAGCTGGGGGCATGTACTTCGTCACCAAGCATGTCGTGCCAGAAGAATATGTGCCCATCTTCTCCTGGATTCAAGGTTGGTGTAACCTCCTGGGACAAACAGCAGGGGTTGCTAGTGTGGTCTACACCGTCAGTCAGATGCTGCTCGCTGGTGCTAGTATGAACTCGGCATTGGTCGATGGGAAATACTCTTACTCCCCGTAGGTTTTCATTCCTTTTTGCTTTTTGCTTTTCATCGTTGATGCCATATCCGGTACTGAGGCGCTCTAGATCTGCATCCGACACCGTTCTTCTGGCTGTGGTCCTCCTGTGCATCCTAGGCGTGGTTTGCTCGATGACCACCAGATCATTGCACCGCATAATCGCCTGGTTTGCCCCAATCAATAGTACGTCCTCAATGAATCTGGCTCGCAGACAAACCTAACAATATAGTTACCGCCACTGTCTGCATCTGCTTCACGCTACTCTGGTACACGCCCAACAAACAGCCCGCCGTCTGGGTGTTTACCCACTTCACCGATGGGTCCGGATGGGGCTCTAAAATGTTCTCCTTCCTGCTGGGCTTCATCTCCGTGGCTTGGGTACTAACCGACTATGATGGCACGACTCAGTGAGTCCACCGTGACTTTTGGACGTATAGATCCTCTAACTTTACCTAGCATGTCTGAGGAGACCCATGATGCGGCCGCCCTCGGGCCGGTCGCCATCCAGACCGCCGTGCTCGTCTCTGGCGCTCTCGGTTGGCTACTGACGATATGCCTCTGCTTCTGCCTCACGGACTACGAAGGCATCCTCAACACGCCCACCGGCCTTCCCGCCGCGCAGATCTTCTTGAATGCCGGAGGCCCTGTCGGAGGCTCCATCATGTGGGGGTTTGCAATTCTTGTGCAACTCTTCACCGGCTGCTCCGCCATGTTGGCCGATACGCGAATGGCCTATGCATTTGCCCGTGACGAAGCCCTGCCATTCTCCTCGTGCGTTACCCCCATCTCCCCCACGAACTCTATTCTTTACTCCCAGCCCTATTCCCCCACGATCGATCTACCTTCTCTCACACCCAACAACCCCAAACTAACCTAATCCAATCTCCACCCGAAGGGCCCTCTCCCGCATCAATCCCCGAACCCAGACCCCCCTCAATGCCGTCTGGTTCGTCGTCCTCTTCAGCATCAGCCTGACCTGCATCGCCATCGGGTCCACGCAAACCGCCACCGCGATTTTCAGCATCACGGCCCCGGCCCTCGACCTCTCCTATGTCTCCGTGATCCTCGCCCACCAGATCTACCGCCACCGGGTCCAATTCGCCCAGGGGCCTTTCACGCTCGGCAGCTGGGGCCCCTACATCAACTGGGTCTCGATCATCTGGGTGACGTTCATCAGCACAGTGCTCTTCTTCCCGCCGCACGTGCCAGTGACGCTCGAGAACATGTACGCACCACCAACCCCCCTTCATCAATCAAGCCCCATAAACGTCAGCCAAAGACAGCCAAAGCTCATACCTTCCACGCGTAAAACAGGAACTACGGGATCTTCGTCGGAGCATTCATCGCTGCATTTGCACTGGTGTGGTGGTGGGCTGCCGCAAGGGGGTACGTGCTTTCCGTTTTCCTTCTTCTTGCCCTTCAAGTATTCCGAGAGCCATCTCGACTGGCTTCATGCGAGTCAGCCATGTCATGGTTAACAAATCGGTACGATTTAGACGATACACCGGACCTCGGATCAACGAACAGTTCGAGCCCGTTGCCACGGAGGAGGATTATGGGACGTTTCGGGAGACGGGTTCGAGTGCCATCTAGTTTAGCTTACAGTCTTTCACTTTCTGGAGGAAGCAACACCTACAGAAAAGTTTAGTGTCAGAGAGAGAGAGAGAGAGAGAGAAATGATCCTTCCATCCTGCCTCGACACACAACTCGAGGAATAACAAGGCAAAGACACTTGGATATGATGAGTGAGAGAGGTCTCGCATATGGAATTGGAATATCGGCAAGAGAAGTGACATTGATGCGCATAAAAGTGGACAATCTTTCCGGCTACATATCAAGTATTTAGGAATCCCTGATCGTTGAAAGCTGATCCATGGATAAATTCGGTACCTGAACCCTATTCAGTCAGAAAACAAACACCGAAGGGTGATATGGGTATGTAACCCGGTAAAACCGTAGACATAAGGCAGAGAGACATGCGAAGGAGATGGGGCGGGTTAGAAGAAGCTCATCGAGGAGAAAGCACGGACGCAGGTACAGTACAGTACAGTATTCCTAGCTTCGCGATTGCCGAGTTGGGCTTGGGTATGCCACCGATGCAATGGCACGCTACGCATGCTTTATTGTATGCATATGGATATGCTAATCGGATAGGGAAAAAAAGAAAAAAAAAAAGAAAAAGAAAAAGAAAAAGTGGAAAAGGGAAAAGATGATCATAAAAGAAAATGAGACCATAACTATACAATTCACAGGTCCCCTTATACATGGCTCATCATCACAATTCATCAGCATTCAGTTGTGGGAAAATGAAAATGCCCCGGAACTCCATCAAGAAGGTAAAAGTACATCTACCCGTGGTCTCACTGCTCGCACAAATGAACCAGATAAGATCTCAATGAGGTAGAAGGTATATGTGAGATTAAATATGTCCCCATTGGCCCGACGCCGATCCAGATCCTGTGCCTGCCCTTGCAACTGTTCATTTTAAGGGCATGTCCGTCTCAACTAACCAGCTGTGCTGTTCGCCAGCCGAAATCGTAATATGTGAAAAAGAATGAAACAATCAGGGTACAAGGGAAGAAGTACACACATGCGTTGCTGATCTGCAAGCAACTGATGTGCTCGACCTGGTCAGCCAACGAATGCAAGGAGGTCCGACGAAATCTTGCTTAAGTGATCAGGAAATCCATCTTCATGTCTTTGATGATCTTCTCCCAATCCCAGCTCTCTTCCGAGTTGTTATCCATGACTTCCCAGACCCGCTCCACGACCTTGAAGGCGGGCTCAATGTTACGGAGGTTGGAGTAAGCTTTAAGGGATTCGAACCCCTTTTTGATTCGCTCGCGTTGGCGTGGCAAGAATGCCGAGCAACCCAGCAAAAACAGGGGCATCAGCACAATGCATAATGCTCCTGCATCTTGGGGGATTTGATCCAAATATGCCAGACCATCATCTACCACCTGAGCAATTTTTTCGCTCGGTCGGGATGGCCGGATGGTGCGGTAGAGATAAACCCAGGTCGATTGCCGGTAGAGCTGTGCGAGGTAGTAATTTGGCGTGTTGGCGGCATACGACGTCTCCCAGGTTCGGATAGCCGAGTCTATTGAGACAGCGTCGCCCAAAATCTGATAATCCACTGCAGGCTCATAACCCTCGTCGAACCGCTGACGGATGCGATCTCGTAATCGAGTTACTTCAGATATGTAGTTGAACAATCCATCAAAGACACCCAAGAACATTCCCGCTTGGGCATGGGGTACAAAGTCGGGAAGGCGTAAGTCACCCTGCAAGTGAGCCGGGCGGCGATCCAGGGAGGTGATTGAGTTGGACACATCGTGATACTGGAAGAATTCAACAATAAACTGACGGAATTTCTCGTTCCGGGGCTGCTGTGTGGTCAAGAGGTACCGTGCGGCGTCCATATGTGGACGGTACTCGCCGTTTGTTTCGCCTTCACAAATTGTATTCAAGCTGAGGGCGATAGTGGAGGCAATTATGGGATCCTCCACCAAGAGCTCGGGTTCCACCGGACCACCGGAGGAGGCGTTGATATTATCCTTGAGATCGCGGATGGCACGATGAAAATGGTAATATTTACGCTCCTTCAGCTTTGGTTCTGGATCAAGGGCGGAGAGATGTGAGCCTGACAAGCACATGAGGGAGTGCATTAACCCTCGATGCTGGGTGGCCATAGGCAGAAGGATCTCCTTAAAGGGATTGGAGTCATCGTTGATCAATGTCAGAACCCGACTAAACCCGTAGACGAAGTGGTCCAGAAATCGACGATCGATCTCGGTCTCAATACCATCGATCAGCAACGGGAGGCTGCGAGAGACCATGGAATGGGTGCGAGCCGCTGTCAAGCGAACGGAGTCAGAATGGAAGTCTGAGATGTCGTATATGGACCCGATAAATCAAGGGGTAGAAACTTAAAGGTCGGAACAAAAGAGATCGATGATCCTTACCATCCTCGAGTTTTTGCTTGCCACTCTTCCAGATCTCTTTCGGAGGATAGCCTTCGCATACGACGGCATTCTTCTGACAATTAAGACAACTGCGGATGAAGTCAGAATTCAACACTGCAACCGGCTCCACACGATATGAGCGAAGACTTACGCTGGCTTGGTCTCATCACACTTTTTCTTTCGACGACGACAAGTGATACATCCGGTTTTGGATCTCCCTTTGGTGATCTTGACCTGGCCCCCGGGCGCTGGCAGCGGATGTTTGCGCGGTCGTCCACGTTTCCGTGGGACGTTCACGGGAACAGCCGTGGAATCCGAATGACTAGAGCTCGCATTGGCTATCGCATTTGTCGTCGTCTCCACCCCCACAGGTTTAATACTTTGCAGGTCGTCCACGTCGTCCAACTCCTCGATTTTGGGTGTTACGTCGGTCATGGTTGGGTCGGCATAATGGGGGGCGAAAATGTTGAGTCGGAAGGTCTTCGTGGAGGGGATTGCGGTCGCAGCAAACGGGTGATGGTGGTGGTGGTGGTGTTGTGACCCATCGTGGAGTTTAAAGTCCAGTTCGGCGGTGGGCGCGGTGGGTGAAGTGTCGGAAGGGCCCTCTCCATCCCAGGAAATTGGCGAGTCATTGGAGAGATCGTCAGTAGTGCTGATACTGGTGCGATGAGAAAGTGAGGAGTCGTCGACTAAAGGGCAGTCGACAAAGGCGGGGATGTCGGGAAAAACCACCGAGCGGGCGGAGTCGCGACGAACAGCGGTCGGATGTGCTGACGAGAAAGCATGAGAAAGATTATTGCTGTCGGAGGAAGAAGAGGACGAGGAGCATGAGGAGGATGAAGCAGCATTAGACGGAGAGGAGGAAGGGTGGGCGAAAAGGGATGCTTTCTGCAAGGACAACATTGCACCAGACGCCGCCACCTCTCTAAGCGGGAGGTGTTGTGTAGGGACGGTACGCAAGTGCTGGATTGTATATATAGATCGAACTGAAGAAGTGTATTGAGTATAGAGTGTAGAGTAAGCCAGCCAGCGATGTAAGACGCAAGGAGAACGAGCGAACAGAAGAAGAGGAGGAGGGCGGCAGGCCGGGGTTGATCTGTGACGAGCGAGGAGGGGTCTTTAAGAAAAGCGCAGCAGGGTAGGTTGGAAGAGTGTGTGGGAGGGTGGAGGGTGGAAGGTGGTGGTGATTAAGCTGATTAGTAGGTGTAGTTGGTATTATTAGTAGTAATAGTAGTAGCAGTGGTGGTGGTGGTGGTGGTGGTGGTGATTGTGGTAGTAGTAGTAGTAATAGTAGTGGTGGTAGAATAACAGTGCTAATAAGAATTGAGAATAATAAGAAAAATAATAATAAAATAATAATGGATAGATGAATTAAAAGAGGAGGGGAAGATCGAACAGACACAGACAATGGATGGAAGGAAAGTGGGGAGGAACAACAAGACTTGGCTGAGATTGACTGGTTGCGCGGAAGATGGAATCAACACTCTGGGTGGGGAGGCAAGGAATGGGAAGAAAGTACAAGCAGCTGGTTTGAAGTTAGTGCGTCACAGACTTGAACAAGTTAAGTTGGTGGATGGAGATGTGTGTGTGTGTGTGTGTGTGTGTGTGTGTGTGTGTGTGTGTGTGTGTGTGTGTGTGTGTGTGTGTGTATGTGTGGTGTGTGTGTGTGGTGTGTGCGTAGTGGGCGTAGCGGGCGTAGTGGGTGTAATGTAGAGGAAAGAAGTTAGAGCAGTGTAGTGTAGTGTAGTGTAGTGTAGTGTAGTGTAGTGTAGTGTAGTTGGAAGTTGGAGTAGTAGTAACTTAGTGGCGGACAGTCCTTGGTCAGAGAGAAGTGATAGTAAGTCAATGGTCAATGAGACTGGCTCCCCCAAGCTTAGAGTGAGAAGAAGGGGGGAAGACGGAGGGGAAAGTGTCAGTGTCAAGTGTCAAGAGAGTGGAAAAGTCGGCGAGTCTGCCTATAGAACCACAACCAACGAGGCTGGGGATCTCGTCGATCCAAGAGAAAGCGACAACAACCCCGAGCTTATCAAGGATACACCGCGCTGAGAACAGACGCCATCAATTCGAATGAGATGAGGGAATAATGGAAGAGTCAACACAAACCGTATTGTAAGAATAGAGAACAAGGTAGAATAACAGACTCCGACCCTGACCAGGTTCAACAGAAGCCAACCCCAAATGGGCAAGTCGAGGGCCATGATAGTTTACTGAGTCAGTAGTACTTTACTTAAACTTACCTAGTAAGCTAATCACTGCGGCATTCTGAGGATTGAGGATTACTTCCAACAGACACAGACACAGACACAGACACAGACACAGACACAGACACAGACACAGACACAGACACAGACACAGACACAGACACAGACACTCAAGCAATAACAAACGGTCTCATCCTACTCATAACTGACGGCTGGACAGCATGGAGCTGACCAAGCGAGTCACTGACTCGCTCAACCAGTCAGACTTGAGCATTCGATGTCCGCACGCATGAACCGAGATTCAGATGGATCCCAAGTGGGCAAACTTTCTGATTGATAATTCCGGTTTTGGTAGAATCGAATTCATCACAAAAGCCCCGAGCTCACTGGAAATTGGGATGAACGAGGTACATTGTTTATTGCCTTGCGATGTGTCTGAAGGCGTATTTGCATCCGTCATATTGAACTACTTATCTCGAGGGGTAGTGTATAGTTATCACTGCACCTGGCAGTAATGCTCCAATCCCAGAAAGAGAAACACCCGAATGATGCGGGGAGAGAAAAGAGCAAAACGAAGAATCAGCCCTGGGAACCTTGAAAGAGAGCCTGCTGGAGGAAGAGTTGGGCTGCCAAGCCGGTTGTTGTACAGACAGACCCTTATTGGGTCAAGGCGCAACGGAGAAAAGCGACAGAGAATCTTCACTACAGTAAGTAAGTATTCCGTACAGTCAATACAGTACACTACCTTACAGCACAGCACGTAACTTACTCCGATGGACTTCCAATTCTCCTTCTCTGTCCCTTCCTCTCTGTTCCTCATCACTCTCACCTTCACACCCCCACTATCATCCATTTTATCCTCACTATTGATTACTGTACTCGGTCTCTGGACCTGTCTGGTACCTGTGTGTGTGTGTGTGTGTGTGTGTGTGTGTACCTGTACCTGTACCTGTACCTTCTGTCCGTCCCACTATCTATACTTGCATACACATCGGAAATCGGTGGATGCTCCCAAAATGAATGGAAAAAGCAATGTGCGCCAATCAGACTCCCCATGCATGAAGTTCTGTTGACCACCACCGCGGATGATCCTCGTTGCTTCCTCCTATTTGGGCAGGGAACCTTACTCTCCGGCTGATGACCGGCCGGGGTTTGTGTGTTGCGTGCGTGCGTGCGTGCGAGTATGACTGGTGTGCGTGTGTGCGTGTGTATGTACGTGTGGTATGTGGATGTGGATGGTCGATTTTGCAGAGGACCCTCCCTCCCCCCCCCCCCCCCCCCCCCCCCCCGGTCCGAAATGCAATTCCTCGCGATGATGATGCGTCGTCAGGGGTTTGACTGCCTCGCCTTTCTTTTCTCGGCAGCCAAAATTCTGCTTCCTTTATTTCCTTTTTTCTTCTTTTGCACTCTCCCTCTGAATCTTGAGCACCAAGCACAAAACTGTGCTAGAAGCTGATCGACGGAATGCATCCGTACACCTAAGCTTAGTCTCTCCATTTAGCACTGACAGGAGACAAATGGTCTGACCCCGTTGAGGCTCTCGGTCGGCTCCTAGACCCTCTCATGGCTTGGACTAAAAGAGAAATGCACCGAAGATCAACGTGGTACAGGCCCTTCACCAGTCTCTCTCCTAGGACACACAGACGCACCCCGTCTCTCCCATCGCTTTCCACTACAAAACAGCAATACTGGGACTTTTTTATCCCCGAGGCCATCGTCTCCTGATGGCACATTCTCACGGCCCCCCAGACAAATCAGGATCTGTCGGAGAAGGATGCGCAACAAGTGGGTTCCATTGCCTGCGCACATTCAGATCACTGATCATGAGGCGGGGGAAGGGCCGGGCATGATACAGGCACTTCTGATGAAGAGACTCGTATAGATATCTTGCCTGCAGCCCACTTAGCTACACAAGCAGAAACCCAAATTCCTTGCTGCAGCAGGGGCCCTCCGACTTTCGATAATCTTCTTCAATATCCAGTTGAGATCTATCTGGTCGTGGGATCTGTCTCAGGCAACATCGAGTCTACCGTATATGCTCCCCAGAAAACCGGACACGTCGAAGCCTGCCGTATGGTCGATGAGGCGTTTCCCCACACCATCTAGGATGAGTACCGCAGCAGCAGCAACAGCAGCATGACTGCCAGATACGGGAAGCATGGAAGTGTGTTTCCTTGTTTGAAATCGGTAGTGTCCCCAGTCGGGGTCTTATGTAGTGTATTACGTGCATGCCGGGATGACACGGCTCAGGCTCAGCTGGACGCCACACCACCCCACGCTACTGGTATTTCTTTGTGTCGCAGCAAGTGCGGAGAGAGGGCCAGATGCTCGGGCAGTGATCCCACCGGCCACTTGTCTCTGATCAGTCTGACCACGAACTTTAGATTGACGGACCCCGACGAGGCGAAGGAGGATGACGTCGGAGGATCGGATCGGGGGAAATCTCCCTCCCCCATGGCGCATCTGGATTGAGTCCGGAGTCCTCAGCAAGGGGAGGTGAATGAATGGACGGAAAAGCAAGCAGCAGCGAGAATCATTCGAAACCCTCATTACGAGTACATACCCGGACAATCTGGGGAAAAGTGGGCCAGATCTTCCTCTGTGCTCCCAGCACGGACAGTCGGGTACTGCAAAGCATCAAGCCAGCATTGATCATGTCCGACTCCATTCATTGACTGGCTTTACCTTACCCCCTCTTCCCTGCTCTCCATCCTACTACTGTAGGTACATGATCAGATGCGACCGAGGGGACCGATCGAATTCGATTATACCGATGATTTGGATTTATCAGAGCAGAGAGATGATCAGCTACCAAGCTACTCCGTAATTAGCACGGCGCCTGAGCTCCAGCTAACCACTGTCATGTACAGTACGGCGCAGCTAGGTCGTGTACCTACATTACCTTGTCTTTACCTTCTCGCCTCTTCCCATAAAGGCACCGAAAGGACCAACAAAGAGTTCAAGGCGACATACACAGCCACTCGAGTTAGCATTTCCAAGACAGCCAATGGACAGAATGACCATTAGTCAACAACCGTGCACACAGTCCATGACTCCATGTAAGTATGGCGGGGGGGAAGAGGAAGGGGGGGTAAGGAGAGGCGAATGAACAGAATAGGATTGTGTGCAATTGGATGGCTTTGTCTCCAAGTGCTTGGGCCTCCTCCCATCTTTTCCTGTCTGTCGGCCACGGTTGATTCGAAACGGCTCGGGATGAGGCACTCCGTCCGGGGGGCGCCCCATCAATCTGCCTGCCGACTAATTGGGAAACCAGAAGTGGAGAGATGGAGGGAATCATCTGTATAAAGAGTACGTGAACTAACTCAGCTAGCTTGACTAACTCAACTCACTACAGGTTGGGTAGAAAGTTAAGGTAGCTTGGAGGCATTCGGCTTCTTCCTCCGGTTCCGCTGCCTCTTTCCTCTGTCTTCTTGTTTGCTTGCCTCCACTGATTCGATTCGATTCCGACTGACTCTTTCTTTCTCTGCATTTACCACCAAGAACGGTTGGGCTGGGCTGGACTGGCCTGGACTTTGGGTCAGATCCAACCCAAGTCACATGGCACGGTGCTGAGATTCGGGTATTCCCGGATATGACGGGATCTTGAGGTTCTACACTTGCTCACTGCACTGTACTTCGACAGAACCATCTCGTCATTAACTACGCAGTGACCTTGAAAGTATATGTATCTGAAACATGATAGACCACCACAGGTGAGCCAAGTGGGGTAAATCCGTCACACAATCAGTGGTAGTGAACTTACATAAAATCAGTCTCCGTACTTGAGATGTTGATCTCCTAACTATAAGTCGCCATGGCCCGTGCCTGGTCGCTCATAACCATAACCAGACCAGCATTAGTCCACTCATAACGAGAGTCTACTTCGTAGTCATCAAATCAGTAGCATAGTGTCACCATTTGACCATTCCTTAAGTATGAATCCTCAAGCAAAGCGACACCCGCGACGCACCCTACTACTCGCAGAACTTGACTGATCAAATCACCTCACCTCTCCCCCCCCTCTTACCCCGATAACCCCCTATCCACACCTGGTGAATCACCTTTCGCTATCTCAGCTTAGCCCCTCCCTCCGACGCTCTCCCTCCCCTCTCAGCGCTTTATCAAGAACCCACTTCTCGCCTGTCACAGTCACACCAATTACATAAAATCCTCACGCCCACCTTATACTCACAAAGAGAAGGAAAGGCTACAGACGAGATCCTCAATCCCCCCCATCAAACCGCTCCAGACCTCTAGAGTCGAGCATCCAAGGAAATCTCGATGCCTATGATCCATGCTCCATTGAACCGATCCCGTAGAGCAGACTAACTTGGTCCATACATGAGAATCGGGTATACGTACATTCCACCACAAACGACCCGACTCAACCTTCCTTACTTAACCCTGCTTAGTCAACCGTTTATTTTATTTTTTTTCTCTTGCCTTGGGGTTATTCTTCTATTCCTTCTTTGGGTTTTTGGGAGGGAGGGGTGGTGGGTTCAAGTCTAGCTTTGCAAAGAAAAAAAAAGAAAAAGAAAAAGAAAAAGAAAAAGACTTCGCGTGCGTTCGCGGGCGTACGTGCGTTGCGCCGCGATGCACGACCCGCGGCGAGCTAGTCTACTACTGAGTGCTCCGTAGAACTAGCCACAAAAAAGACCTCCCTTTTCCCGTGAATCATGCATCTAGGTTGGGAAAAGAAGCTCTGCACTAATTCACACTTGCCCTTTTTCACCGTATCGTACAGGTAGATTGGTGGCCTTTGGCCCGCCCGCTTTACCCTATTCTGATTGACGCACAGGAGTGCAGAGGGTGGTGGGCGCTAGTTGATTGCACTTTTAGAGACGACGGGATGCGCGGGAGGAGGGAGGGGGGGAGGGGCACTGCAGAGGGGACTCAGGGAGTGACAGACAGACGGGGTTTGGCTAGGCTCGTGTCACGTGAGTCGATATGGGGGTTAGTGGTATATAACGAACGTCTGGGTGATGTTGCAGAGTGAGGAGGAGAAGATGTCTTGGGGTCATTCGTAGATCATGGCAATAATCCTCCTCTTCGGGAGGGTTCGATAATTTGAAGCATTGTGAGCGAGGCGGCGGAAGGCTGACATTCTAGTTCTGCCCAGAATACCTGGACTTGATGTTGATAACTAGTCCTTGAAGCCAGCAGACAACCAATAGCCAGCATATTCTCGCTTGTTCGAGGGTCTGTAGTTAATCGTTGAAGGGACTCGCCCTATTAAAGAAACCAGCAGAACCAGAAGCATGTCGATACTGTCGATACTCCGCGATTGAGTTATGCAGATTGCTTGCGGCCTTGACGAAGTCCAGTTCCTCCATCCCCCCCTCTCCTATGTACCCAATATTAAGGTTGCCTTGATGCAGAAAGGTCAAGCAAAGGCATAGACCACTCGGTCGAGAATCTCCTGGACTGCCGTCGAGTATCCAAGCAAAGTCGCTGGCACCCGGAGACTCTGCGGCGGTACGGAGCAGATGGCTGTCTGCACGTTGTTGAGGAGTCATTCTACAAAGAACTCCAGCGTTGCTGTTTTGGATGTGCTTCATCTGATCCTCAATTTCTCGAATGGAGATCCGTCCCCGACTGACTAGAGAGCTCAGGATTTGGTCTGGTTTCTTGGTTTGGCAATCCCAAACACTTACAATGAAGCAGAGCATGTCAGAAGGCGGCCACGGTTGAGATCACAAGAGGCTATCATGTCGTTCGAACCTAGCATTTGTTGCGTAAGATCCGAGAATGTGACTGACCGGAATGAGTGCATCCGTGGCTGGTGAATGGCTCAATGCCCGCCATGAAGAAGCACGAATGGGAAAATGGGACGATGTTCGCAAGCTTGCGCAAATCAAAATTTAATTCGCCTGGAATGTGAAAGCACAACGAGACTCTAGACATGACTGCCGAGAGCAAGTACTTGAGGACATGGTGCGTCGGATAACCTAGCCCTGAAGTGCGTACGCAGGTATCTTAGAGCCCTCATGCCAATTAGTCGTTTAGTAGCAGCGAAGGAATTGTCTATCTCACATCACAGTGGAGGCAGGCCTCATCCGCTTGTTTAATCCAGTGCTTTGTCGAGAATATAGCATTGTAAGGTCCAGCGACGGCATCGGAGACCTTAGCAGAGGACATCACTGAGAATCTTTTTCAATTCTTCAGATCAAAAGAGTAACCATACCAGCCCCTGTCCTGCCTCCCCGCGATTGGGTATTCGGGGAACCTTGATTGCAATTGCATGCGTCTGCTTCGCTCTGAACAGCACAAGCCACTTGACCTACCAAATCGGCACCTTCAGTATAGTGCCCTTGGCCCAATTGTTCCCCGTTTCAGATTGCCCGAATACGAAGTTGTTAGGTGTATATAAAGGACCAACAGGACCGTATCTGATTGTATCCATGGTCGCTGGTTCCAGGTTAGCGCGGACACACCACGGAAGGTTTTTACTTTCTCCCACTTCACTAAGATAGACATTCATTCTTTCCAGTTGCAGATTGGTTGAGTCCATGTACCTAGCTTCTTCTTCTTCTAGAGGGAGTCATTGAAATATGAAATAAACACAGTTACTGACACGCCAGATGTTCTGCAAGACAGTCAGTACGAAAGGGGCCACGGGACTATATTCAATATTGGACTTACCAGAAAGACATACCAGTTTGCTTATCCCAAGAGATATATGCAAAGTCTTTTGGTATCATGGACTCTCCTTTGATTGACTTCGCACAGACCAGTCTGGAAGGCAAATTCATAAACAGTCGAATGGCCCTATATCAGTGAGAGTTTCAAGGAAAGCCTTTGGACAAGAGGAGGATCCATAGAATGGCGCATCTTGTCTAGGCATCAAAGATACAGCTTGGTCACTATATCATAGGTGTCAATCCTTGCAAAGCCTGCCGCCTGTCGACACCAAAGACATTTGGCGAGTAGAAAGGTATCAGAGAGACCAGCAGTCCGCCATGCTGAGAATGGCCGGCGTATACCAACTAATTCTCTAGCAAATAGAAGAAGGCTATCAGTCACGGATTCTTGCAAGGTATCACGTGTTGTAGAGACATCTAGCACAAAGTCAAGGCATTAGAACCGCTATCTCTTGAGGATCTCAGCATCGTTGCCAATGGTAGCCCACAATCAAAAGTTGAAGATGTCGCTCCTACATACTGTCGTACAATCATGAGTGGCGTCATTTGTCAGCTAAGACAGAGCCACTAGTTGACTTGATGAGCCACCGCGAGGTCACGCCTAAAATTTGCACCTGCCAGTCGATTGATCCCGCGCATGTGTTACCTCCATACCTGGGCGGCCGGAGATTGAAGCCAATGATGGTGGAGATGCGCGGAGGCGAGCGACCGACAAAGGGCCTCAAGCTGAAAGAATGATGAGATTCTGGACTTGGCTGCCATTGTTGGTCACGGGCAGAGCATTTGTTTCAGTAAGCGATTTTCTTTGACTGTGTAGTACTCCATAGCACGCAATGGCCATCAAGGTTGTGGTAGGCAGTCGTTGCCTGCAATGGACTGAGGGTCGGGAATCACCGGCTCATACTCTCTCGCACCGACACAATCTCTATGGATGTTCTCTGTTTAGTGGATAGAATTGAGGTATTCATTGAGAAAGTGGGAAACATTACCTCTTGTTTCTCAGGTGAGGTTGACAGATCAAGGTGGTGGCGGCGGCGCCCACTTGGAGGCGGCCCGCGCCCCTTCCCTCCCCCCACAGCACGCTGGCGCCCGCTTGCCAATCAGGCACTACTAAGTTAGTGATCAAATGCGCCATCTCAGCTTTCGTTCGTTCCATTCCCCCGAAAGCCGGCTTCACAATGGCTTCCTCAATGGCAGAGCAAAAAGGACAGAGACAGAGACAATTTCGTCACAGGTCCCGAAACGGATGCCGAACTTGTCGGTCTGTAACCACCCCTCAAAACTGAAACCAAATGTGCCCCCCCCCCGCGCTCGCTTTCACTAATCCACAGCGATTACGATCTGTAGAGCCAGACATGTCAAATGTGATGAGACATCGGGCGCATGCAATCAATGCACCTCCACCGGACGCCACTGCGAATACGATGCTAGCCGGCTGCCACGCAGCTCCGGAGCAATTGCAAGGGCCATCTGGCCACAATCCGTAGTACAGATCGCCCCCATTGCCCGACCGGATACCAACACCGACGAACAACGATGCTTTAGCATTTTCTTCCATCAAACGGCGCCAAGGATGGCCGACTGGTTCAATGTGGAAGTATGGCAGCGGATAGTCCTGCAGATCAGCCTTGCGGAGCCGGCCGCCTACCACGCCGCCGTGGCTCTCAGTGCGCTTCACGAGGATGTTGAGATGCGCGGCCTTTGCCGCGCTGGCCAGCATGGTATGCATGATTCGCATCATCTCTTTGCATTCACGCAATATGGCAAAGCGATGGTCATGCTCCGGCGACGCTTGGCGTCAAATGATCCTCACGTCCGGATGGTAGCCTTGATATGCTGTATCACCTTCATCTGCGTCGAGCTGCTCCATGGCAGCTACAAGAGCGCAAGCGTGCATTTGCGGAGGGGAGTACAACTTGTAGAGCAGCGTGATGGGTACTGGAGACATCATCCGAGACAAGATTCACACCCCACCGCACAGCTCCGCTATGGATCAGCGACCGAGGCTGCCTTGGTCCAAGCCTTCATGGTGCTCGATGTTCAAATAGCACAATACGAACAACCAGATCCCCTGACACTTGAGCAACCGACAGATCAGGATACGTCCCTGACTAGTTACAAGAGCCCTGGCAGCAACGCATTTGAAAGCCTCTTAGAAGCTAGACAACGAATCAACATCATCATGAGCAAGGTGTCTCACTTCCGAGGGTCCTGCGAAGCTCTTTTCCACGATAACACAAGTGAGCAGGCCGTGATGCAGCGAGTTAAAGCACAGCAGGCCATCATGCTAGCTCAATTGAGCGAGTTTGCAGCATCTTTCGAAGACCTTGTGGCGCGTCGTGACCCTGGCTCATTAAGTGAGGAGGAGAGCCGCAATATCGCCCTGTTGCGCCTACAACATTTGTCATTGGTAAATCTGGTGGATAAAAACCTGGAGGCACTGAAGGTCAGTCCCGATCACGATCTTTCAAAGTGAAGAGCAGAATAACGGGCTCGCTGGTATCTGTTATGCCGAGCCTCAAAGCCGCTGTCAGAGACAGAAATGATTCTGAGCTGGTAGCTAACAGGTAGATTGGACGAGTTCGGCAAAGAAAGGGGAGCAACCATGATCTATAGAGTAGTCAGTACATTTGATAGAATGAGTAGATAATGTCGACCAGTGTACATACTTGTGGAAACCTTACCCATTTGAGACACCTAAGCAGCTTTCAATCCCAGGGGCGCTTCTACTGCTAAGTATATAGACAGACCAACGCAACCACACAATGTCCGGCGTAGTGCCTACATAAATCAAATATTGTATGAGCACTGGCCCACAAATGGCATAGTTGTTGGCTGACCGCACAAGAGAATTGTCCAGCACGGATAAATCACCCAGTAACACGGTGATTGACTTCCACTGTGTGTGACTGATCATTGGACATAGATATGGTAAAGAACTGATTTCTGCCGGCTCCACAACCGCAATTCAAGGGGGTGGTGATTCTACCACAGTTCGGTGACAACCATTATGTGAAGTCAATTGAGTGATTGCCGCAGTCCGATGCCAGCTGTAACATGTCCTTAATCAGAAGAGATAGCGTCTAGTTGTCTATATGTTGCAGCTCCCGATCACACGCCCACAAGCTTTGAACCCAAGCCTCTCACGCGGACCGTGCGGGAGGTGTGGTACTGTAACTGATCCGCAAATGTCGAGTCACTTGCCCAGATTTCCGCGCCTTTTCGGCCGTTGACGCTCTGCTCCAAAATCAGCGCTGTGTATGCCGGTCATATAACCGCCCCTTCTGGAATGACTGGCGCATGCATCGCCTCTCCCAAGCGGATAGCGGGCAGAGACAGCATGACTCCCCCGAGAGTGGACTTCCGGCCCAAATGTGATAGCACCAGACCAAAGAGCATGGCCATCTCAGCCCCTACCCCTTCTCCAGATCATGTACCTTGGCTTGGACATTCAACGCATAAGCGAAACCCGAGAACGCGCGGAGAAAGCTCACAGTCTACAACCCGCAACCTGCTCCAGTGCGCCTTGACCAGCTAGCCCAGCATATATCATCGCCTCGTCTGCAGCGACCCAGATCAACCGAGCGTTACCGTCCGCGGATGACCACCTAGGGATGGTTAATGGAGTGACTTCGGCAGTCAACCCTAAACCTGCCCTGGACCCATGAGACAGTTTTCCCTGCGAGACCTACCTGGCGTACATGGTTAGATATCGATTCCAGCGAACCCATTCAACGCCATGGTCTGCGGCCAGATACTTATAGCCCAACAACACTCCCACCACCAAATTGATTGCGGGTCCCTGCTTCGCATATTAACCCTTCCGCGGCCGTTGGCTCGAGTGGGTCGGCGCTGGGCGTTTCAACGATCTTCAGGGACTACTAGAGTAGGGAGAAGAACGGGACGTGATGTTGCAGATTCTCCATCTGCGGAGACGAATCTGTCGTGGAATGATTAAGAAGTGAGAGAAGGACTACCGTAGGCGGATTTGTTTCACCGCTTGTAAATGAGGAGGACTGGATAGGGGGATCCAGTCATGTACCCGCCACCTAGCTCAAGTAAAAAGGTACCTAGTAGTCTATGTATATCTCTAGGGAATCAAGTATCCGTCCTATCTAGCTCCACCGGCGCAAATTGATAAGGGTCATCTCAAAACATATAATCTCAATTCTGATACATTCTGATGGGCAGAAATCTGGCAAGGTGGGCATAAGTTGGCTGGCACTTGTCTCCACATGCAACGAAAAGGCCGGGGTTACCGCCGAAAAGAAAAGTGAGGTCACTCGATCTTGCAAGATGGGTTTCGATTAGCTTGTGTTTTGAACAAGGCCATGCGCAAATCCTGGAAGCTGGTTGTGCATGGACCCAGTCGGCGTGCAGATGAGCCTGGGCTATACTATAGTTGTCTGCTGTGCCAGGTGAGACAGCAGATTGTGCGAAATGCTGGAATCGATAGCAAGTGGGGTTGACCTCGTAGACAATGTCGGCAATGCTACAATGGCTACAATGACTACAGAAACCGTGGGTGTTCATGTACAGGAGTTTGCAAGGTGAATTTGAGATGATTCTTAGATTCAACGTTATCATCGTGACTAGTCACCGGACTGACCGATCCCATCGCAATTCTCGACCTCAACGCAGGATTGAAAAGAAGTCACCCGTGACATGTAAAAAATCCCGCCCATGCTGTATGGTAATGCACCTCTTTGTACAACGCCGATTCTGTGCAGATGAGACCGAAAACAAAACCATAAACCAGGTCGAATGAGAAAAAAGAAACAATGTCGTGGGGCTGGGGGCATGACCATTTCAATCTGAATAGCTCAACCGGGCGCAAAATGCTAAATCATGTACAAGAAACAAGGGATATAAGGCAAGCGTGAGGAAATTGATGCTGGCGACAACACAACGAGATGACAACAGCTGGAGAAGATCATAAATGATCGTGAGAGATGTATCTCAACCATTGGCTGCTCAAGCTGTGAAAACTCGGTCAAGTTGTCGGAGAGCCCGCATATCTTCTCCACCAAATCCGATTTTTTCGCTAGGGATATCCTTGGGCCCCTCCGCCCGTCCAGTTGCCGGAACTGGAGGAGCGGTGATTGAGGGTAATCCGCCAGACGGTGCGCCGTTCATTAGCGCGCCAATGCTGGGCACAGCAATGCCGGAGCTACTAGGCTCGAGAGGCTTGGAGGCCACCGCACTCGGGGGAGGGATATGAATGGCGTTGGATGGAGGCTGGTTCAAAAGCCGGGGGCTCCGCACAGCTGGGCCAAGGCCGTTGCTGTGCGATAGAGGATGTGGTTGCGTGCGCGGAGATGCCCGTCGAATATCTGCGTGGTGTGCGAGCTCTGACGGGCTTCTACGCAGCATCTCGTGCGCTTCGACTGGCGTGCGTGGCGATCGACTTGCAAGCATCTGTACAGACGATGGGGGCAAGGCCGGAGGCATCGCAACCTCAACCGCATGAATCGGTCGCTCGTGAGGCGTTTGCAAACCAGGAGGCTGCGGAGGTGGCGGTAGAGGAGTACCAGGAGGTAGGGACGCAGGATGATGATGATGATGAGAGTATGCGACATGAGTACCGGCCGGGACTGGAGGTAGATATGAGGGATAATGATGAACCGGAACAGGCGGGGTGGCCAAGGGTGTTGGCGGCCACGTATACGACGTCGTGTATGGGGGAGCATGCGTAGCAGCGGCGCGAGCATACGGTCCCATCGGATGAGGAGGCACGTAGGCTGCACCGGCCATGGGGCCGCGAGTCACGACAGGAAGATTCTGCTGATCGTTGACCGTAGATTCTGGGTAGAGTCCCTTCTGAGGTCGAACATGTCGCAAAGCCGGATCTGTTGAAGGCTGCTGGAGATTGGCAGCAGACGGGTGCGATCTCGAGTAATAGCTGATGAGATGGAGATGCTGTCCGGTCGAGGTGGTGATGCTGAACGACTGTTTCATCAATCCGTCGGGCTTATATCGGTAACCATCGGGTCCTTCGTCAACGCCGTCCGCCCGATCGTCGTCGCTGCCTCGCGCACTATCTGGAGTCTTGCCCCCTCTTGACATCGTCGTTTGGGCCACGCCTGTTCCTCCTCGCTTGCCCTCCATTTCGCGATAAGTCAGGAAGCTGCCAGAGACCCGGCTCGCGCTCCAAGATTTCCCATCGGTCCATCTTCGCATACCCGCCTCCCTTTCATCCCAGACAAAAACTGACCCGGAGCGGATTAACTGACGTTCTTTTTCGGACAGTCGTCTTTGTACTCGGGGGAGAAGGCCAATGCGACAAGCTTCGAAGAGGATGATGGCGTCCGCTGGGGTGCGGACGTGGCCGTGATACGTCTCCATCCACCTTCGGTGATCTGTGTAGGTCCCCGTGATGACGGTTGGTTTGAGCGCCAGGGCTGGGTGATTCGTATGGTACAGAATAGTGAAAGCTGAGCTGAAGACGGAGCTAAATAATTCTGATTCCTCTGACGGCAGAGGAGCGTTGGTTTCTGCGTAGTGCTTCCCTGTGTGGGTGAGAATCAATCACGGTAGCTGAGCAGCAGATATTTGATTTCCCGATTAGGAAACTGATGCAGGCCGGGCGTAACGACTTTGGTCTTGCCACAGCATCCACCGAGAGTGAACGAGGATCTAGTGGTGAGCAGAAACGAGGTTAATTTGCTATCTATGTATATTAGAGAGGGTATGAGATGGTTGGGGGGATAGTGTAGAGGGGGATGGAATGTAGATGGAACCAAGGCAGCAAGGAAGGGAGAGAAAGTAGGGAGTGGGGATGGGCACAACTGATAGGAGAATAAAGAAGGAATGCAGTCGAGCGGACCGAATCACGCGTAAAGTTATACAAAGGATGCTGAGACAAGGAGGCTACATAATGCAACGAACGGGTCCACCAGTTCAATTACTTACAGTGGGAATGACTGCGGGTTTGAGCGTTGCTGCTGCAGTCACAGGTAGAATCGGAGATGGTATGGTGAAAGAAATGGTGGGTTGGTTGTAGGAAGGGTAGATGGTGGTAGGAGAGAAGAAAGGAATAGGCAGAGAAATACTGGAAAAATGATTAATATAATCCGATCGTAATCAAGTTCAACTAAAATGAAATAAAATCCGAGGGAAAAAGAAATGGAAAATAAAATAAAAATAATCAAGTGAAGAATTAGCATCAAAGATAGGGTGGGGAACCAACCTAACTTTGAACCCCACAGGGTTAAGCAGTTGTGTTTTGGTTTATTGAATGAGATGGAATATTATTATTCAAAAATCTGGGTCGGATTTAATTGCGTGTTCGCATGAGCGTCGGCTATAGCGAAATACACATTAGTAATCTAGTACATGTACTGAAGTATGTATAAGTTAATTCAGTGTTGAATAAACCCTCATGTAGTTATTGTTTTACATGGGTAACAGCGGCAGCCCTCTGGATCACTCGTCTTTACTTCTTCTTTGACTGCGTCCGCCTCTCTATTTTTGCCTCATGGCCTCTCGGAATGATGGACTAGTGTAATCCTTATCCATTCGTGATTTCAGCCCCAGCCAGGGTCAGAGGATGTTGGCTTGGACCTCTTCTTTCTAGGCGCCATGCGAAAGATCAGCCAGCCAGATTCAACGACCAAGAAAAGTGGGTACAGATTAAGAGGAGGCCGCAGCAAATGATTTCATCTAATATTACTTAGTTGCTGGATTTATCACAAACAAAGCGAACCTTGTTTTTAACCTTTTCTTTTTCAGCTAATGTTCATCCATGGTACTGGAGAGCGAGGCTGGTGGGAGAGTTCGTTCGCTTGAATTTATCATTGCGCTATGCCTAGGAGCATGACTGTCGGGTCAGCTAAGCTCCAGGTAATTTGACCTCTCCTGAGTCGCACCAAAACTCTCTCGGATATAAGTATAAGTGTGTACCGTTATACTTCCACACACTACAGGTAATCCTATAACTAGCAGTCAAACAGTGAACCTAACAAGAGGAGGCTCATTCACGGGTGGAGTCTAAACCCAGACAGGCAATCTACTTGCAAGAGGTAAGTTACTTACACAAGTAATATCATCATCGTCGTCGTCGTCAGCATTTGGACTGCATGTATTGTATACCACGACCGACACCCAGAGTAACCGGTTGCATATGTGATGGGTAGTACAAACTCCTGCCTACAGGGCTGTAGGATTCCCACATACCGGATGTCCATTCCTTACCAGGTTGATATCGGATAGCATCCAAGGATGATGATACCATAGCACCTGGCACTATTCTCCTTGCTCATAGGTCTGCTGCCCTACCATCCTGATGAAGTTTTGCTATGGCAGCTATGTTACCTGGATGAGAGACAACGGAACCAAATCTCGGCTAGTAGTCTGTCGGGGGGGAGACAGAATTGTCTTGGCCGTCAAAACTCATGATTCAGAAAAATTGAGAATATTCTCAGTAATCCGAGCAAAAAAAACCCAAAACCATGCGCAAAGTATGGTAATACACTAGTAAGATACCAGTGGCGCTCTGATCGCTTGAATCCAACCGGAAACTGATTAGTGCGCGACTTTCTGAAGCTTAAGCTTAATCCAACACGAGGAACCTTAAGCTCGCTTAGAGAAAAATCAAAAGCAGACCTCGGGACGGACAAGGTCTTGCCTACCAGGTTCAAGGTTCCCACTTTCCCTTTCCCTATTCCTTTCCCCCTCCCCCTCCTCCGTCCCCCCCCCTTCATGGCCTCCACTGTGGCTGGGAATCCACTTGTTCCATGGCCGACTTTTCAGTTCCTGTCGAGGTCTTGAGTCGTGTTATGAACTTACTAATGTATGTACCTCCGTATAACCCTGGATTATGTATCCGTGTCATCCGGATCTTACTTTTCCTGGTTCTGGGTTTCATTGCATGCATTGTGATATACGTAGCTGGGTAGTTGGCTTCCAGCTCTCCACTGCTCATCGAATCTTTTACCCGCGGTCTAGAAGGAAGGCCGGCATGGACTATCGGTACTGTGATTTGTGACGGATCGATATTCATCCTACTCAAATCATCGAACGAACGAAAGGAAAAGAGAATAATATGAGTACGTACTAATAACTAGCTCATTCCTCCAATCCTCAAGCAAAACGGGCTTACATAGAGTGCTTCCCAATGATTTAGGGTTAGATCATCCCCGGGTTACGCAGCGGTTCCGCCCGAAAGAAAAGTGACCATTTCTGGTCAAAGCTGACGACATTTTTCCCTTGGGGTTAGCCCGCCGGGCTAGCCGGTGTATATGATCCATGTCTGACTGAGTCGTCTTGACTCAGAGAAGAGAAAATTGTTCCATTTTCCCTCGGATTACCGGCTATCGGCAACCCAAGCGACAGCCACTGTGGCGGTTGGTGCTCGTATTGCTGGCCATCTGATCTCCAGATCTGAATCAATCATTATTCACGGCCTGCCTCGATTAAACGAGCCCTTCAATAACAAGGGAGCAGAAGATTTCCGCATCGGAGTACCAGATAGCCGGGGGGTTTTGCGCCAGACAAAAAGCGTGGATTCACTGACAACTAAGCGATTTGCGATGATGATCGGATTTAGCAAACCCGCCATCACGGAGCTCCCGGACTCTAAGCTCCATCGTGTCGCCAGTTTTTGCCCCCAAATTGTTCGAGGCTCTCACTGAAACCATCCCCATCCTAGTAGCTAGCAAGCAAGCAAACAGGGGTCGGTGGTTCGGCTAGAACTGACAGGTCTGGTAACTCACACTCTACCAACTCCGTACGGGGGCTACTGTACGGTTCTCACCCTCTGCTGCAGATTTATCCGCCGTTTGGCAACCAGAATTTACCAGACACATGAGCAGAAACCCCGAACCCATGAAAAGCTTGACAAATCTTATCCAGAACGGTGGTTCGCCTGACACAACTGTCTGATCAGTAAGATAGTGGATCTTAATGATAGCTGACCATGGTCAGATAGCAAGCAGGTACTATTAGACTTCGGATGGCAAAGTTTAACTCTCACGTAAACGACAGTTTAACCTACTCTAGGATCAGTCATATGCACAGCGATCGGCCACGTAATACCTGATCGACTCTCTTTGCTGGGCGACTTATCAGACTGTAGGCGACCTCTTGCCACTGTCCTATCAGTGGGGGAGGAGTAAGTAAACTTTTTTGCTTTGCGGGTGCCGCGACTTACTCCCCGACTTTTCTTACATGAGTTAGTGAGTACTGTACCTCTTTTCCTTTCTTCTTTTCCTATATGTAATTTTCGCCTCGGGAAATTCCACCAGACGCGCCAGTTAGGCTCTTTTTCCTTTGGAACCTCCCCCGGAACTTATTATCCAGTAGACATGGCCACTTCGGTGATAAAGTTGCGGGCGCAAGGTCGAGCTTTGGCCGTCCGCAGTCGCTTGGGCTTACTCTTTTCCTTTACTTTAGTTCCAAAAAGGATTCGCTAACACATGACAACCTTTTTTTATAAAAAAAAAGATTTAATCTTATTTTCCTTTATTCTTTTCCCTCCCAATTTCCCGACTGAGCCTAAACTAGGCTTACCTGGTACAGTACATGATTAGTGTTCACCGTGCTTCTTAAGGAACTTGCACAGCCATCTCGGTCAGGTCTACTACCAGGTAGTCTTCATTTTCGGGGAGGAAGTGGTTTGTTGCCTCGGCCTATCAGAAAAAGGAAATCAGTCATGTCGCAGGTGATGAGACAAAAGACTATTAGGAACCAATAGTCCAGTTACAAGAATGAATAGGTCTATTTTGACGTTGTCAGTGCGCGCCGAACGCATAGACAATCAACCCCCCCCCGTTCTTCTCAACCCCTAGGCTGCCAAATTCATCGTGTTTCTTTCAATAACCGGGAATATATTGAGCCTGAACATTCCCAGATGACAGTTTGAGTACTGTCATTTGTCTGGAAGTATTATTTTTTTGAGAGTCAGTCCTTTAGTTCTTGTTCGCAAGAAAAGGAAAAACTCCCCCTCGGATGTACGACCTTCACACAGCCCCATCCTTGAGGGTACGTACTATACTGAGAAGCCAAGTATGCCTCTTTCACTTAGACTACTTGGAGTAGTGCAGCCGAACCGGAGCACAGTCTAAGTTAGTACGGTCGTACTCAGGATAAGCGTATCGCCAACAAAGTCGGTCGCATCCTGGCCCGGTTTCCTTGGCTCTTCTTGGCCCGGCCCACTTCAGGATTTCGTAAGTTATTCGGGCCAAGCGATAGGGTGGGCTCTTGGGGAGGGGGGGGAAGGTGTTAAATCAGGAGTGTCCTGATACTAAACTGCGGACTAGTATTTACAGGGCTGGCCCTGTGCAGCTGATGTCTCACATGGCAAAATGAGCAGAACCAAATCACGACGGGACCAGCGAGGCCTTCCTTTTTCCTGTCCCTTGCCCCAATCCACCCCCAAAGCTCCAGTTCGTGGATAACAGGGGGCCGCAGAATACCTTGAGTTCACTAAGTGATATGGCGAAATCAAATCCCGTATAGCAGCAACAAAAGAAGCAAAGAAAGACAAAAGGGCTCGAAAAATGATCCGGAATAGATTAACTTAGATTAAACCATCATGATTACTCCCCGTTCCAAAAGAGCTAGAATGGTGTCACCCGATCAAGTGCTTGTTTTTTTTTTTCTTACTTGATATCCGAGACTTTTGAGGTAGCATCCTTTTCGTATTATTAGTAGTCCCGCTTATCCTCTACATGTGTAAATGTCTCAGCTCGACCGGGGCATACGATATATGATTGCAGGAGACTGCGAACAATCTAGTATGGAGTCCAGTACAAACCGGTTATTCCCAAAGAGCCCTTATAATCAAACCACTAATCACCCTCGGTCCCCGCAAGCTGTGGTTAGTGTTACAGTCCGATGTACCCTGCAATGCAATAGTTTGTAGGACTAAACCGATGTAATGCACTTTGGGGTCCGTATGCACAAACTCCTAGTGTCACTCTGCTGACTCGATTGCAGTCTGGACGTTCTCCCTACGACACTGGCGGGTATGGCGGCGGACCAACATGGATAGCACTTACACATCACCCGCAGCGTTGATGCTCCATCTCGCTGTGTACCTACTGGTCAACGTAAGTGTTGCGACCAGGAAATCCGGACCATGTAAGGTGATGCAAAGTACTACCAGATCGATCCACCGCCGCTCGTATATACACTACATGGTCTTTCAGCAGGATTACCAAGTATTCCCTGATTCCTTGATACAAAAAAAATATATGAAGCATAACCGGTTATAGGAGTGAATGATATGAGACCTTGGCTCGATTCTTCGAAAACCAGGCTCACCTGTATGCGGTAGCACTCGCGACGCTAGGTAGAATACTACGCATTGCTACCTACATAGTAAAAGAGTAGCTAACTAGTAGGCAGTAACCAGTCTAGGTAGTATAGTCTAGAGTGACCGAGAAGGACCGCCAGATAAATAAGCACCACACTCTCTATGGTTCATTTCATAGGGCAAGCTAACAGCCGCGATCAAGCTTTAGTTTCCTACCGAAGAATGCAGCTAACTGAGTGTAAATTGTAGAAGAACCTTGTTACCGCCAGAGTAAGGTACCATAGCATCAGGGTCAGTCAGTTACGATCAGCATCAACAGCCAATCCAAGTCGATTGAGAGCCCCTTCCCCCCCCTCCCCCCCTCTTCATTAAGTCCGAAAGCCGAACAATCATTAGAAAACGATCGATCCTTGTCAGTGAATTGTGATCATGGCTACAGATACTCTAAATTGTCCTGAGGTGGTCAGACCGAACGCTATCACATTCCCATCGCAATTTAGATTGTCAGCCACTATTGTATGACTGGTTGTCCCGTATAATTGAGTGCCAATGTGTCTCTGCCGCTTTCCGTAAGCTTAGCGTAGAGGGGATGGGGGTGGATAAATGGAGCAAATGCGATAAACAGCAGAAGCAGAAGCCGCAGAAGAAGCATCTTAGATGTCATCGGACATAAAGACCGGTCCACTGCTTCAATGGTCCTTTGGGAGAATTCCCCTGGAAACAGAGATCCCTTGCATGTTCGAGTCACACGAGGGAAAGGGAAGAGGTTACTCCTGGAATCCTCTCACATCAAGATCTATCTGGGTTGCGACATCTGATGTCAACTGGTATGGTCATGCCCCAATGCAACCCTTGATTCGAAAGATGTTCCAATTGCCCAAGGGGCGCCACTCTGTGAGACGTTACACGGGGCTTATCTCCACTAGCATAATCGATTTAAGCTAGATTCTAAAGGAAATCATTTGAAAAGAAAAAGTCCGACCAATGCTTTGCCGAATTGCCATCTTCTAGTTTTCTTTTCCTCATTGGAGTTGTCCGATATGCAGGCGATTGGGTCAGTTCTGTTTTTGGCCATTTGCCTTCTGATTCTAGGTAGTCTTGCTTGCAGGGCTTCTTGCCGTCTTATGCAGTACTGTATCGAGTACAATACAATGAGATTGAAGGTGGTGGTGGGGGGCGCAACCACCGGACATGCAGGCTTGTGTTTCTTCAGTATACGTAGGGCAACTGCAGATCCAAGTGGAAAGATCTTCTTTCCTGTCATAGTGGTCAAACCAACACCCACCTGTGGCTTTCTGATCGTTGTACTCGCAGATCAACTACCCGAGATAGATATTGCGGACTGGGATCTGCTGTTGCACCTTCCCTCTTCTTTGTGATGCATGTTAATGATCGAATTGTATGCCATACTCCGTATAGCGTGTTTGGATTAGGTTAAGGTACGGAGCAGCGAGGGGTGACGCTCCGAGAGTCAAAAGTCAAACAAGCACTAGGGAAAAAGACTAAGTCAAAAAGCTTTTGGTTCTAACTCTTTTTGCCAGCCAGAGCTACTCATGTACTCAGTAATACTGACCAAGTACGGAGTAATAATCGTAATCAAAGCTTGCTGTCAAATGAAACCACATATTTATAGCTTACTTCAATAACACTCCGAAGCCGTCGCTCTGGACATCCACCGGTGCAGACCTAGTCTCTCGACTATTGCCTAGGTTAGTGACATACTCCGCATCCGTAGGCTCTATTTATTTGTCTCCTGTTCCCTGTCCCTGCTTAGTCCTCGTTCCGACTACTTGGATTGGGTATAATCACGAACATGGTGTCTCTGTGTAATCTCCCCCTGGGAGGGAACGGTTGATGGACTAAACAATGAAGTAGATTGCTGTTCTTACTCCTATCTATAAACAGTACTTCCTCCGTAGGCATAATACGACATTCAGATTCCATAACCGATGATCCTTATCCTTGGTCAAACTCAAGCCCCAAGTGTCAAAGCGTCTGCAGAAGCCAAGCCATCCCATCCCCGCTGGCTATTAGAGATGGATGTTTTTCAATAGTTTTCCGACTGGGTCTCTGTTGGTTAGCTGCTTATGGATAAACTCAGCCAGCTACGTATCTCACTAAAGCGATAGTAAGATAGGCCAAGGCTTAGCCAATCCTTAGTAAATTAGTAAGTGACCCTGGTTGCCTTGCGTCCAATATCCTTCTGAGTATACAGAGAATATTTGCGTTGCACTGCTGTCACATGCTCTATTGTCCATACATCGTACTCGACATCATTACACACACACACACACACACACACACACATATGAGTACAATGTGGTTTGAGAAAGAAGCTACAGGGATCTGGGTTTGGACAACCGTTAGACTACCTACCTATTCTGACTTCTCAATAAATCGAAGTGGCAACTTGATCGACCATTAATCTGAAACTTTCCACCCCCTCCACCTCCCCCGCCCATCAAATTGTCTCTGTCTCTAAGCGAGCACCGAGCAGAGAGTTCCAGGTTCGGATGTGGATAGCTGGGAAAGAGCGGTGCCGAGCCGACAGTTCCGTATCGCGGGTGAGAACAGAAAAGAGAATAACTAATAGAGAGCAACGAAGGGAAAGCAAACCCAGAGGCTGAGAAGCGAAATCAATTAGGTAAAATTGGAGATTGGTAAATACCAGCTGGGAGGGGAAAAATCACCAAATCACACATTCAAAACTGAACCCCCAATGCCGACAGCGCCGGCGGCGTACTGTACAGGTGTCCTCATCAGGTTGCCGAGCAAATCCAGCCGATACGAAGAGGCGATCCACGGGTCTCCGTTCTAGGCAGTTGTCGCCCAAAATGGTAACAAAAAATCATTGCCCAGTGAGTCCCCAGTCCGATCATAGTTTGAGACATACAATCCATACTACGGAGTTCTCGGTATCTGGCAGTACCTTTTGCCTTCCGTCTGCTGTTCAAGTTTGCCAACAACGTTGCTCTCCAGATTGAGAAATAATTCCAGGCCAAGGCTTTAGGTTGCGTATTATGGACGGGATAGAATTGAACGGTCCTTGGCTCTCTCTGAGTCTGTTGGGTGTTGCCTTTCGTTCCCAGTTTTCCATCTGACGCCGGAGAAAGACCGAAAGAATATGCTTAACACCAGTAAGGTTGGCAACTTGGCATTCTGCCCGGCCCCCTCAACCCCTCCCTTCCTTCGCCCCCTTCTCCCGCGTGGTCAACCTGATGTGACCCTCTCTCTCTCCCTTTCTCCCTTTTGCAGAGTATTGTACAGTACATGGTGGTAACTGTATATGCCAATCTGCCGATATGCCGATCTTCCAGCTCATAATATCGACACGATGTTGGTCATCCATGGCGGATCCGAATTGAGCCTGTCAGGGTACAGTTAGTGGTGGGGTTTACGGTCAATCAATTGTCCTAGATAGATTACTTCCAGAGATACACCGTATGATGACCCGATGCTATGCGCGATCGAACTGTCTGAAGTAAGTCATACCTTTCGCCTTATTAACTCTATCACGGGCCTACTCCTGAAGCCCAAACAAAACCTAGACCCTGAAATGAAGATACACGGCAATGGAACCTCGTGCCGAACCCGAAGATCGAGCCCTCCCCGCGCTTTTTGCCGAGTTTCTCCTTTAGACCTGCTCCGTACTTACGAGTTCTTACAGTACTTGACAGCCCATTGCGGAAGCTGATCAACTTGAGTTTGCACCTGAAACCGCCTGATCATCGAGAGCGTATGATGAGTAAAAAAGAACAAGGCCCGTCGGACCTAGAATTTCTGCCGAGCACAAATCCACCGTAGACGAGGGGGTGGATCGCGGCCCAGCGAGCCTGATTCGGGGGGAGAAGTGGGCTGGGCTGGGTTTGTTTCTAGCGAGGGCTCCGCCCAGACCGCAGCTTGGAGGGAATAAAGTATCCGTTCGGGGTGGGTATATTCCCTTAGGCTTTCCTGTTTCTAGTCCCGATGAGCAATTGATGGGACCAAAGAATCCTAATTACGGCGTTCCAAAGTTTTCCCGGTCGGTTAGAAGCGCCCCTCTTCTCCCTTTCCCCCCCCCCCCCCTTCCCCCCTCCGGACCTGATTCCCGGGTATGGTAGATTGGTAGTGCTGCTGAGGAGTTGAGTCTTCTTCCAGTCCTTGACTCATGGACACAACGCTGAGGAAGGAGTAGTAGGACGGAACGAACGCTATTTAAATGAAAGGGGATAAGAAGAGAGGGGTCCTCTCCACGAACGGTGGTGTATGCCTTTCATGTGAACAGTGGATACATATCGTGTCTTCATGAAAGGCATCCGCCGCTCCCGAGCATTCCCCCTCCCCCCTTTCGATGGATCTCACAGAAACACCTTCCAGAAATCGAATCTTCGACGAAAGGATGGAACCGATATGCGTGCAACGCCTAGACCAGCCTTTCCGAATGATCCGCTAGCATGTTGTCTCCTCTCTTTCAGGCACCAGCTCGGAGAACAGTGATGATAATATACCCAGTTGTACTGTACTGTACATGTGGGTGTGCTTTTCGGACTTAGCGGATGAGGTTCTAAAATTGTATCGTACTCGTATCAGTCAAGTCAAGTCAAGTCAAGTCAAGTTTAGGAAAAGAGGCATGGGGCCGCGACAGATAGTCAGAGCAACTTGGCCCCCTTAATGTGGACTGGGTTGGCTTGTAAGTACTTGCTTCGTTGAATAATAAGGATGTAATAATATAATATTCCGGTGGTGGTAAGGCGGCCACAACCTCTCCTTGTCTATCATGTGAACACACGGCAGTATCTCACCGCTGATCCCTCCGCTTCGTGTTCCCTCCTCACGTGCCCCAGATCCCCGAAGTATAAACACCCCCTCCTCTGAATGGGGTTCTGCGGCTTCTCCATCAGAGTACGTAGCTCGCCCCATATTGTCGTACAATGTCGTGATCACTCGAAAACTTCGCACTGCCGGAATCATCACAGCTCGAATTGTTTTTCAGTTGAATGGACTGCATAGAGAGGGGCTGCGGCAGCCTGGAGAACTTGGAGGCATGCGTTGTTGGATAGATAGTGCAGCCACCTTCATTATGGCGTTCGCATCGCCCACTAACCTAGTCACTGCCAATGAAGTCTCGATTAATCTATTCCAGCTTGGCGCTTCTTATTACTCGTACCCACCTTATCAACGGGCAAATCAATGAGTCATGTTCTTTACAGGATTCGAAGTCGCACGGCAATCATTATGAGCCATCGTGACTCTGCAAAAGATGCCTCGTTTTGGCTTCTCGTGGCCAACGAAAAATTGTATACGAAGAATGCAGTGAAGAATATAATATGGGTGCGTGTATCGCGCCAACCGAAATGCATACTGGTGGCCATGTTTCCTTTGGTAACCTGCATCCAAGAACCTCAGACCAATCACAATGGCGTGCCACGAAACCACGAGATTGACGTGCGAGAGGCTTTACCCAAGCGCAAAGCTAAGCTCCGAGCGAATCGTGCCACTGTCACTATTGGACGCCACCACCGCGGACTACCTCGCAAGTTGCGCGGCCTGGCTCTTCGAACCTCCTGCACGTGAACGCCAATCCGACCTGGTGGACCACCTTCGTCAGTCCCTTATCATCGCCCTGGACGCTTATCCTCACTGTTGCGGGCAGCTGAAAGCAGTTACCACGGTCAATGCTTGTACAGTACCTCATACTCAACGATTTGGTCGCGTGTCTATACATTATGGCACTCCTGATGACCCAGGCGTCGAATTCGTCACTGCACAATCCTCCGTGACTTTGGATCAACTTCATCCTGTCTCTCGGACAGCTGCACAACCCTTGTGGGATTGCAGTGAGACACATCTGAGCGAATTTGTTCCCTCAACGCAACTCGCTAACCCACTTCGCAAATCTGGGGCTCGAGAAGACAGCGCAGCTCCACCCGTGTTGGCCATTCAGCTTACTCGTCTCATTTGCGGCGGGTTCGTCCTAGCAGTGAAATTCGCACATCCACTCGCGGACGCACAAACTTTGGTACACTTTGTCAAGGACTGGGCAAGCATTAGCCGGGCGATACTGCGCAAGAACCCTCTTCCTGTCTTGACCCCAGTCTTCCAACCGGACCAGATAGATGCTCTGGCTGCAGGCGACATTAATGCAGACACGCAGGATGAGACAATCATCCGGCAGACTGAGGACCTACCAATTCATCGCTATGACTGGTGGAACCCAGAACCTGGATCTACCCGCCCATCTGACGTCCCTGAAGCATTTCGGAACGATGTGATCGCCCCGGCGGGCAACTGCATACCCTGGTCTGAATGGGACCATGAAGCTCGCGTATCCTACTACGTTCTACACCTTACTTGGTCCCAAGTGGACCATATCTACGAACAAGCGGGAGGGCGTACCAATGGTCGAATTAGTCGACACGATGCCGTCTTGGCTCACATCTGGTCGTGTATCAACCGCGCGCGGCAGATGCACGACGACGACGGCCCCGTGTACTGTGATCTCACCTGTGGATTACGGCCGGTGTTCCATCTCAGTGATGCCTTTTTAGGGTCACCCATACTGATGGTAAATGTGAACATGACGGGGAAAGAGGTGACCGCGACAAAATCCACTGCTAGTGGGCAGGAGACCCTCTCATTACCCCACATTACAAAGCGCATCCGCGAGACTATCACGCGTATCAATGACCCAGCTACCCTGGGAGCTTATTTACACCGGCTAGCGTTTGAGAAGTCCCCGCAGCGCATCTGGACAGGGTTCCTGGGTCAACGCCATACGATGGTGACGACGTGGGCACGTGCCGGTCTGTATGAGGTGGATTTTGGGCTGGGACGCGGCGCAGAAGGCAAGGTTCGCTACGCCGAAGGTGTTCTCTCAAATCTGGATGGACTTGTCTTGATCAAGGAGGCGCCACCCGCTCGAATTCCAGAGGTGGAAGATCTCCCGTCGCCGACTACGTGGACAGAACATGGTGTGGACATCTCCGTGCATCTTCGGACAGATGACATGGAGCGATTGCTTCGAGATCCATTACTGTTTCCCACGATGCAACGGAAAGAGTGACTGGATACTTGAGGCAGTGCAATGTTACTACTTAATCCTACACTTCGTTGGAGGGGTAACTCGAACACCGTGGCTAAAGAGGTTAATTGAACCTCAGGAGTATCGACTATGGATGCTACACAGTATTGGGACTGATTGGGACTGGCTAGCCTTGATAAGTGTATAAGATAAGACTTGCCGACAATCATTTCAACAATAGGTTGACAAAGCAAGAAGTACTGTACAGTATACGACTGAGTCAGTTGCCGTCCTCGTATAGGCCCAAGTCTTCGCATCCAAGTCAACCTGGACATTCATCTGCCAGTCAGACATAAGCACTAGGTATCCAACACATAACCAACCTCCTTCTTCCCGCCCCCACAGTCGTACGATTAGCCATCATCATATAGCACAGTTATATTTAGTGCAGATTAATCCAACCGTCAATGAGCCAAGGCTTTCTTATCACATTATAGTACCAGCGCAGTTGCCATAAGCTTGCCCCTCTAGTCTCGACTTACTATCATACTCCGTCGCACCATCTATACGATATACTTAGTATATTAGTACTGGTAGTAGTATCTAGGCCAAACCCCGTGCCTCCCAAGTCATTTCAGAACCCTGTTTGACCAGAGAATGGGAACAGATTTACCACTACCCCCAAAATACTCACTACCCAGATAGACACCACCGCAAATACACATCAGGACACATGACAACCCATCCCGAATAATAGTTATCCTCATACGTAATGCAAAACAACAAACTTGAACCAAATCCGCCCCCCCCCCCAATGTTGCAGCTTCTACCAGACACACCAATCGGAAATAGACTTCCTCCTCTTCCAGTGGCGTGGTAAGTTTTTTTGGCACCGTGATTCCACACCTCCCTTCCCTCTCCTGGGTCCCCGGCTAGAATACGAGAAAAGGAACAAGAATCAAGAACATCACCATGTCTTTGGGGACTGTTCAATCCCGTTGATACGAATATCCCCAAAATGTCTTGAATCTGGACCCCCAAGGATCTACTATCAAAAAAAAAAAAAAAAAAAAAAAAAAAGGGTACAATCTGGTTCGGAGGTTTGGAGGTTTACAGTAGGTCAGACATCTATATCCTTCCAAGCCCATGTGGCGCACAGTCTTTATTCTAGGTGGCTGGGCTGGGGGATTTGTCTTTCCCTTAGTGCTGGGCTAAACGAAGGGTTCGTAAAAGTAATATAGAGTCTGGATCCTGGCCGAGGAACGGAAGGAGGAAGAGGGGGGGGGGAAGGGGGGAGCCGAGTTCGTTCTTTCTTTGATTGAGAGGTCCAGTCAAGGTGTTGCCTAGGTAGGGGTAGACAGTTGCTCACAGGTCCCTACCTTACTACCTACTCCCTGGTCACTTACCAATTACTGGATTCGGGGGTTGGGGGGAAAGCAGAACGGAAAACAAGAACAGGGATGATCGCGTTAAGTTGCCAGGTGGTGATATTGGATCCGAATCTAACTCTGCTCTTGGTTAAGTCTGACCTGGTTGTTAGTGTGTTTTGATGCCCATGCAAGTGCTTATTGCTTATGCTTATATTTGTCATGCATCCCATCTCATCCCGTGCTGGGGGAAGAGGTATAACAAGACATAGGTAAATAAGTAGGTGTCTAGTGAGAGGTGTGTGTATGTGTGCGTGTGGGAAGATTACACTTTGTTTCCTCCAGGGTCATGGTGATTAAAAATACATGAATATACAATAGTTAGTGTCTTTCCCCGGGGAAAGGGACTAACAATCTGCCCGACCAAAGTAGCGAGGGAACGCTACCACGTCTCGGACACTAGGTACCCCGGCCAAGTAGCTCAAGAACCGGTCAAAGCCCATTCCGAAGCCCCCGTGCGGCGCCGTACCCCAGCGTCGGAGGTCGGCGTACCATTGGAGATGGCCAAGGTCTTCCCCCGGAAGCAGATGGGGGTAGAGGGCTGGGGCTGGGGAGGATGACGAGTCGTCCGCTGCTGGGGAGTCGCTCTTCCCGTCCTCATTGGCAGCAGCGTGCTTGATCAAGCCGTGGTCACGCATGTTCTGGATGATCTCGGGGAGGCGGTGCTCGCGAAGAGACCCTCCTGCGACCTCGCTGACCTCGGGTAGGAGGAGGTCAAAGCACGCGACGGTTTCGCCGCCGTGACGGCGGCTGCTGTCTCCATCGCTGGACGGTGCCATGTAAAACGGCTTGATGGCCTTCGGGTAATCGGTTACGAAGACCGGCTGACCGTGGTTTATCACTTCTACAATGTACTTCTCGTGTTCGAGCTGGAGCCCCCCCGTCCACGTGGGCGGGTACTCGAATGAGGCGCCGTCCGTGGCAACCGCCGCTTGAAGCTTCTCTATCGCCTCGGTGTAGGTCATGCGTCGCCACTTGGGCCCGTCCAACAAGGCGCGCCAGCGTGCGAGGAGGTCTGGCCGGGTGCTGCCCTCCTTGCTTTCCTCCACAGGCCCCTTGTACGAGATGAGTTCCTGTGCAACGGGGGTGTCGTAGAGCCGGCGCGTGAGGTCGCGGAGCAGGTATTCGACGAGGTCGGTCAATGAGTCCAAATCGTGCATGTAATTCGCTTCTGCTTCCAGCATGTAGAACTCGCTGAGGTGGCGTGGCGTGTCGCTTTTCTCGGCCCGAAAACTGGGCGACAGAGTCCAGACATTACCTAGCTCGGCCGCGTAGGCTTCCAGGTGTAGCTGCGACGAGACAGTAAGGTATTTGGGTGCGCGGAAGAAGTGCTCGCCCTCGGCTGGGGGTGCTGATCCTCCCAATGCCACCTTTGGCAAGACGGTGAACGTCTCGCCGGCGCCTTCACAGTCCGACGACGTGATCAAAGGTGGCTGCACCTGTACGAAGCCTCCATTCGGAGCATTTCGAAATGTATTTCCAAGCTGGTATAGGACTTCGGATCGGAGCCGGGCGAGAAGTGAGTTGAAGGGGGTGCGCATGCGGAGGTGAGGGATTTGACGAAGGAAGTCGGCGCTTTGATATTTCTTCTGAATAGGGTAGGTCTGGCATATGGCTTGTCAACAGAGCTGCCCTGGATTGATCACTTCGTGCTGCCGGAGAGGATATCGGCCTACCTCGGCGTCTGTTTCACCTATAATGTGTACTGATGTTGCGTGCAGCTCATGCGTCTGGGACTTGCCTGGAGGACATGCCTTCCACACTCCTGTGATTTCAAGCGTTGTTCCCTTGGTTAGCCTGTAAAGATAAAATCGAGATTAATTGACATGTCGACTCAATAGGAAAGCAGAGATTAGAGGGAACATACCCAGCGGCCTGCGCTGCACTCACCATAGCCTGCAGAGCCTCGACCGTTGATCCATCGGCGAATTCTATGAAGGAAAAGCGCTTGTGTTTGCGAACATTATTGATGTATCCCTGTAGTTTGATTTCCTGGTCTTCCAGACTGTTGGGTCCGGTGCGGTTTTTGTCGAGGATTTGCGCGCACCGGAGGAGCGGTGGACCGGGGACCGTTGTCGCGGGCCTAGAATTGAGCCTCGCAAAAGATGTGGCGAATGACCGACGCCAGATCCGCATCTTTGAAGGAGGAACAAGAGTAGATAACAATCGCGACTGTAGCTACGCTGGCAGAGTAGATCTAAGCTAAGCTCCAGGGTGCGCGGTGCGGAGGAAAAAGGTGGCAGCCGCCCGGCATGATGATTCAGCTCCGCCCGCCGTGACCGGACGCTACAAGCTACAGACTATAGATATGCTGTACAGTACCTACAATTCCACTGCTGGTGTTCGCTTGAACAAGGCACTAGAAGATCAATACCTGAGTGCTAGCTTTAATTTTGAGTAGAGTGCTATCATCAATCTTGAAAAAGAAATCCCAATAAGAAAAACAAATCCTCAGACCAGCCGGAACGCACAATCATACCGAATCGCAGTCATATCGAATAGCACGAACCAGAAACAATTGATGCTAGACCATAAATCGTCATTTAGAGGATCCCTGTTGCTCATAGGCTTTGCGTTCCTCTTCGATCATATCAATAGCGTCAAGCACATTGGCATCTGCAGCTGCAGCATACACAGCGATGCGCTGCAGACCGCCATCGCTTGCACCACCATAGCCCAAATCAACCAATGTAGCCACACATGCATCAATGCTGGTTTGCCGCATGGTTGGAGTTAGCTGTGGTTGGCTAGGGCCTTCGGGCTCTCGGTGATGTCTGGCACGGTGACTAAAGCCTGGCCTTGAGCGGCCAAAGGAATTGTGAGACGGCCCCGGCTCTACTTGGCTAAAACCTACACCATGACCCTTCCAGGATGAGTGAGGGTGCTTCATAGATTTCGAGCGTCGACCATAGCGACGAGGCCCAATTGGACTCTCAAGGTCGTCTGGTACATGGTGACTTGAGGAAGGGATGTCTACCGGCTTAGCAGCATCGCCGCTGGTTTCTGGAGATGTACCCGGAATGTTCGACGATGACGATGGAGATTTTAATCCACCATTCAAACTTTTGGAGCCGTCGTCTGGGCTTTTACCCTGAGCCGGCGCGGTCTGATGACATTGCATAGCACGGAACTGCGCTTCTAGCTGAGAAATCGGCGGGAAGCGACGCTGCTCGACCTCTGCAGTCAAATCTGACAAAGTTGATGGAATGTTGTTCGACCTTGAAGGCTGCGGAGAACCCTCAGGGAGGAGTGATGGATAAAGGATGTTGAGCTGGTCAGCATCCTCATCTGATGGATTTTCCAGACCATTCACAGAGGACACCACATCGCCTCCCTTACGATTATCGTTGGAGCATAGGTCCGCCACCGTCAAGGGCACCGCGCGCTTCGCGGAAGCCTCGTCGGCACTGTGCCTTGCAGGTGACGCCACGGATCCCTGAAGCTCCGATGGCCGTTTAGTATGGGCAGTAGCACTAGCCACTGGATGGCTTGATTCAGTTTGTGACTGGGCTTTCTGTGGTCGTAACCCGAGAATGGGCGAATGATCACTGAACTCCAGGTTGATGGCATGTCCGTCAATATGTTCACCCTGTAGAGCATCCAAGGCTGCCTTTGCTGCATGTACTGTTGGGAACTGTAGGTATCCAAACCCAGCATGTTTCCCAGTTTCAGATTCTTGCGGGAGGTGGACGTCAACCAAAAATCCTTTTGAAGCAAATACATCGGTAATCATCTTTTCACTGACGTCGAAGCCTACATTGCCAATGAACAATGCTGTACCCTCTTCGGAGGGTCGCAAACCACGCGCGTGACAAGCTGCGGGAGGGGTATCCGTGGGGCCCGTAGCATTGTCAGCCGGCACATTCGAGAAGTTGGTGGACCCGAATGGGCATCGACCTTGGTGTCTCCCTCGATGTGAGTGTGGCCGCAACTGTAAGGGATGATGATTCAGATGAAAGGGAGGTGGTGGTGGTGGTGGAGGAGGGGGAGGAGGTCCAGAGGGGTAGCCACTGCGGAGCTCCGGTGGTGTTGAGAATGGCCATGATGGAGGGACTCCAGGAGGTGATTGCCAGTGTGGAGGTGGCGGGTGATAGAGAAAAGGAGGAAATGGAGGTGCGCGTGAATGGTGATGATGATGAGGAGCCGGAGGTGGGTAAGGGTGAGGGTGGCGTCGGGAATGGTGCATGGACTGCATTTGAGGCTGGAAATCGGGCAAGCGGATGGATTGAGTCTGATACGGCTCTGAGATCGGGCCACTAGAGTCGGGGTTGCTAGACATCCTAGGCTGAGCTGCAGTTTCCTGCAACCCGGCATCTTTCGCCTCGTCTTTCTCTTTCGTAGTTGATTTCTCTGTCTCGAGGCCCGTAGCTGAGTCTGTCGTTTCAAGACTGGTCTCCGTACTACGTGCTTGCGTGACTTCGGGATTCCTGTCTGATACCAGGTCATCGGAGCTCCGGTGCTCTGCGGATGAGGCAGAAGATTGCTCTTGTGGCCTGGTCCGATTGCAGCCAAGCTCTGCCTCGAATGCCTCGAACAATGTGTGGCCAACGTTGCCAAGTTCGGAGGCCATGGAGCGCAGGCTTTCCACTGTGCTCGTGGCCGTGGGAAGCCCGCCCTCTAATATGTGGGCCGCCTGTGCAGTCACTGCTGGAGAGTTGTTTAATGAATTGGTCACTTGTCTGAGCTGAGCTTCTACGGCTGCAAGGGCTCCCTGCACAGAGACCCCAACATTTTCAGGAATAGCCCTCTGAGCGTTTTGCAATTGTCTCTCAAGCTCAGGCAATCTTGACATTACCCCAGAGCTGAGCAACTCGGCCCCGCCAATCAAGCTATGCATTGCGTGAGTAAATGCTTCGGTTGCATTCTGAGGCCTGGTCGATCTTGACTCTGAGTATGACTGCGAGGAGGAAGAGGATTCTGCGGAGGGTGTAGGACCTGTTGCAGGCTGAGAAGTACTGAGGAATTTGGCCATTTCAGCCTCGAATGCGGCCAGGAGCGATTCAGACTCCTCGACATCAGCTGCGTGAGCATCTCTCTGTGGAGAATCGGAGCCCTCTGCTGTCTGGTGTTGGTGAGTGGTTGATGCCGAGGGTTCTGGAGGTGTGGACTCGGTTGACGCATCCTTTTTCTCCTTTGTCTCCTGGGTATCCTGCTTGCATTCGAACTTCTTCCACAGCTCCGTGACTGAATTTGACCGTCGAATGTCGAAAATATGCATAGGTTCAAGGGCCGTTTGGGGGGCTGTTATAGAATCGAGCTCTGCATCAACAGGTTCCTCAAGTCGTTGTGAGAGCTCAAGAGAAGAACCGACCTACCATCATACAACATGTCAGTGCTCCGTTGCAACGGTCAAGGATCATGAGCTCGTACCGTGATAAGCTCCCCATCATCTTCGTCAAGATACGTCAAGCGGGCTCGCGGATGGCTGGAAGATAAGTTATCATACTGAGACGCCGACAGCTGCACGATGCCCCGGCGTCTCGTTGGAGACAGGGGGCGGTCTAGATCTGCGGCCTCATTTGGAGATGAGGATGATGAGGACTGGTGGAGATCTCTGATTTGGAAAGGCTTCAACATCTCTGGAGCTAGTGGGCGGTCGCGGGAGAGAGAAACTCCGTCCCAAAGCCGGTAGAAGAACAGATTTAAGTCAAAGACGATAGACGGTTGTAGATTGTAGGTCGCAAAGGGGCGATACCGATATCCGAGGAGGGGTGGACCGAACGGGATAGGCAGCGAGCGGGTCGATGCAAAATGCCGATGTCGAGAAATGACAGAGTAACTATTAGTAGACAAAGAAATAGAGACCTTGGAAAAGTGATAAGGAGAGAAAGTCGTGGAGGCAGAAGAAGCACAAGGCACAGAAAGCCTATAGTCGTCACTATTGCTGCTGCCTATGAGCGGGTGATTAGTAGTAGCAGTGGTGGTGGTTGTAGTAGGTCAAGTTAACGTTAGTCGTCGTATGTAATCTACTAGGCAGCTCGGATTTGCCTCCAGTTCAAACCCACGAGGTTCCCTGAAAGAGAGCAATCATCCGTCGTCATATGAGAAAGCCGGTACAGTGTGAACTGAATACGAGCGATGTAAGAAGGCAAGCAGGGTTCAGGCAACGAGATAATGGAGACAGAGGGAGAGGGGGTATAGTGGTTCAAGGTTGGTTGAAAGTGGGATATGAAGAAGGTCGATCAGACAGTCTCCAATGAGGGAGGAGGGGGGGAACACTTCAAGGTTGGCCGGGCCCTCTCCAGGCTTCCTCAGTTCTTACACAGTCGTCAAAGTAAAATCAGTTCAAGCAATCAACCAACCATTCTGGAGAAACTGCTCCGTTCGTTTTCCAGTTCCAAAAGCACAGCATCCCCCGCCTTTCAGGTCTGCTGATTGGCCCCGGGGAGGCCCGTCAAATGACCCGTTTATCATTGCGGCTGCGAATTAGTACAGTACATTCTACATTAACTATCTTCTATATGCCAATACCACTACAAGAATCTGTATAGAGTCCGAGACATGTGCAGACGAATATTTTGAACAAAAGGGAAAACGAAACGAACTGTCAAGACAGAAAATCCAACCACGTGTGTTGGTTCAATAGGAATCGAATCCTGTTCAGGTTAATCAATCCATAGCGATCCCGATCTGGGAGTACTTTCGACACCTCAGTACTCTCCAGCACCCATTCCAATGGCCAACACACGGAAACACATTCACATCACACCCTCACCGGCATAGAAGGGGCCTTCCTAATAATTTCACCCAACATCCCAAGCCCTCCGCCCCTCCTCAATCGCAATTCTGAAGCCTAGCGCTCCTCCTCGTGCTGGATTTGCCCGTCTTCAATGGCCGCCAGCGATCCCGCGACGCGTGCTGAGCCGGCCTCCACGACCGAACGTAACGTGAAGCACGTCGTACTCGGTGATCTCCTTTTCCAGACCTGGTACCAGTCCATATACCCGGAGGATCTAGTGAGTAAGGATACAGACAGGTTGTACGTCTGTCGCTGGTGCTTCCGTTACTCGTGCGACGAGCGCGCCTACGCGAAACACACGCGCCTCTGCCCACACCGGAAATCACCGCCCGGGGTCAAGGTCTACGAACAAGGAGGCTACTCGGTATGGGAGCTGGACGGCGAGCATCACAAGCTCTACGCGCAAAACCTCTCCCTGTTCGCGAAACTCTTCCTTGATCACAAGTCGGTCTTCTTCGATGTCGTGTCCTTCTTCTACTACCTCCTCGTGTTCACCGACCCCGCCGACCCCGATGCCTACCATGTGCTGGGGTTTTTCTCGAAGGAAAAACTCTCCTGGGATGCCAACAATCTCGCCTGCATCCTGGTCTTCCCCCCTTACCAGCACAAGCAGCTGGGGAAATTGTTGATGGGGGTCAGCTATAAGATCAGCTCCTGGGAGCGTGACAGTGGGTTGATCGGCGGGCCGGAGCGACCATTGAGCGAGATGGGTCGCAAGAGTTACGCGCGCTTCTGGGAGGAGCGTGTGGCCAGACACTTGCTCTTACATGGTTGGAAGGCCGAGGACGCAGAGGACTCTGCTGTGCCACAGAAGTCGAAGTCCCCTAAGGGTCCGAAAAAGCGACTCGCCCATGAGCTCATGACAGTGCAGGACATTGGTCTGGCAACGGGTATGTTGACCGAGGACGTCATCACAGCTCTCAGGGGCCTGGGAGTAGTGCAGCCGGCCACGCCGGCCAAGAAGCGGAAGTCAAAGGATTCATCGGGAGCGACTAGCGCTGGAGGTGACTCAATTGTAACAGTACGAAAGACAACCGTTCTGGAATGGGCCAAGTCTCATCATATGGCCTTGTGGGACCCGGTTAAAGATGAGGGGTTTCATGGTAAATGGGCTCCGACCGATTCGGACGAAGAGAGCAATGGGGACAGTAATGAAAGCGGTGATGGATAGTCTCTCTTGCACCTATGCGCCTTTCTGTATGCGCGTCTGTGGAACAGCGCCCTTTGTATTACTACGATCTACATACGCTACTGACCGTATGAAAACGCCATGTATGGCTGGATCCCGATTCAATAACTCCGCAGAGAAAGACTTGCGTGTATGAATCCCAGGCCTTGCGACACAATGCGAAGACCTTGAGAACCACGCCGCGGCCGGGGACAAATCAAAAAAACCTCCATCAGCACATATCGAAACAGGTTATGGTAGCCTAAGCCAATGACCCGGTACTAGTTTGATGGAGTTCAAGCTCTGTGGATTATATTCAATTCAATTAGGGTGTGCCAAAATGCATCAATATGGCCAATTTTGAGCATACTTTCGATGTAGAGTATTTTTCTAACCTTCAGACCGATGAAGAAATTCACAGAAGTGCTTTACATAATATGCCTTGTTTGTAGAAGCCACATTACTCCTCCATACCACCAGGTCCTGACTGTCTGCTCATTTGACGGGCCTTGAGCAACTCATCGCAAAGTAGCAGGTTCGAGGCAATGCCCGTGCTAGAGGCAATGCAGTTGCGCAACACACGGAAAGAGTCAAAAACGCCTTCTTGCACAGGATCCATCGGCTCGCCGGTGGTCAGGTCCAGACCGGCGTTGTTGCCGTTGGCGAGCTCATCTTGAAGCATCGCCAAAGAGTCCTGGATATCGTGGCCCGAGTTGGCTGCAAGAGTCTTGGGAATGATCAAAAGTGCATCGGCGAAAGCCTGAACACCCCATTTGGCCTTACCCTTAACAGTCTTCTTAAAGGCGTCGGACGACAGATGGCCGGCGCAGGCCACTTGGAACGCACCGGCACCGGGAACGACACAACCATCGACGATGGTGTTGTAAACGGAGCGCAGACCGTCACGAACAGCGTCCTTCACTTGTGCAATAGTGTGCTGGTTGGGGCCCTTGATGAGAATAGTCACCGACTTAGGATCCTTGACTTCCTCGACGAAAGTGTACTTCTCCTCACCAAGCTGGTGCTCATAGACAAGACCAGCCCAGCCGAGGACATCGGGGGTCATATCCTCCACGCTGTTCTGTGCAATACCACCGCAAATAAGCTGGAGACGCTCCATGTTTCTGCGCTTAGCTCTCCGGAGAGCCAAGATTCCGTTCTTGACAAGGACATCCAAACTCAGGGGGTCGATTCCCTTCTGGTTGATTACAACGAAGCTCTTCTTAGGATCGTTGCCGCAAACCAGCTTCTTGAGCTCCACGATTTTCTGTAGCTTGGCATCCACAAACTTGCGCTCACTCTCCACCAACTTGTCTCTCTGCTCAGCAGATGAGTAGTAGAAACCGGAGTTGATTTCAGATTTCTCGTACTCCAAGCTGACATTTAGTGTCAAGATGAAAGCATTCTCCACGCGCTTGGGCATATCGGGATGTCTGGCGCCGTGATCGAGAGCGAGACCACGGATAAGCTTGGTATCGGAAGAGGTGCGGTGTTGCATCGTCATAATCTCAACCATGTGCAAATCGGGCTTCTCAGGAGCTCTGTGGATAGCGAGGACGGCATCGACAATATCGGGGGTGAGCTTCTCAGCGAGGGCGCTGTTCAGCTTTGTGCTGAGGGACGTCCGGGCGACAGACAGGAGGAGTTCGCGGTCGATGGCTCGCTCGATCTTAAACTGGTCGAGGAACTATATGCCATCATACTTCAGTATGCCGAAACTGTATTACATTTTCCGAGATAGCATACCTTAAGAGTCTCGCTCTTTGCAATCTCATAACCATCCGTGATGACTCTAGGGTGCAGACCCTCGGAGATGTAGCGATCCGCCTGCTTCAAGAGCTCTCCAACCGACAGGACGACAGACGTCGTTCCGTCGCCAGTGATATCATCCTGAGCCGTTGCAGCACGAGCGATCATAACCTTTTGAGGTGATTAGAAAGGAGTTTTCGATATATGACCGGAAAGGTAGCTTACAGCCGTGGGGTTTTGAATTTGCTATTACAATTAGTCCCTAGGCGATGGAATAGGCGCTGACCAAGATAGACTTACCATCTCACGGAGAAGAACGTTGCCATCTTTAGTTAATTTGATCTGGTTGAAACCTTGTTGTTAGACCTTCACTCGACCGGTTGGGAGGAAATAAATCATACTCCGCCTGCACCGTCCACCAACCTATGAACTGTTAGCTTAATAAGAAGTTGGGAAGTTATCAGGGACACCAAGCATACATCTTCAACGTTCCAGAGGGACCGAGGTTAGACTTCAAGACATCCTGGAGACCCTCACCAGCGCTAATGTTCACTTTCAAAGCCTCCGCTCTCCGCTGTGAGCCGTTAGTCTCTGCGAGGCCACTGAGGGGCTATTGGGAGGAGGGGAAGGGGAGTGGAACTCATACCCTCGACTCGGCCTTGGGGTTGAGTAATTGCGTCGCAGACATTTCTGCAAAAAGATTGAATGACCAGCAGCAAGGACCTAACGAAAGGACTTGAGATTGAACAAGCTTGCTGTTGCTATAGGCCCGATAGAGGATGCCCGCACTGCCAGAAACCTTAGCGGTGGTGTTTGCCGTGAATGCGGTGAGCCTTTGGTTTTGGCAAAAAGCCCACATTCTGTGTTCGCACTAGCGCCGCTGCGAAAAAAAAGAGCTCCGACGGCTCGACTCTGCAAATCTACCCTCCTAGGCTTTTCTTCAACTCCACGTCGCTCCACGCCCGGTCTACGGTCGCATATTCCTGGGAAATTGAGAAGCGGGCTCAGTCGCTCGCACGTGAAGGACCTTTTCTTACACCTTTTTGGGCCTTGATCTCAATTTCGCTATGGCCGACTATCTTCTCTGGGAGGGCCCTATCGGCTACTCTCTCTTCAAGGTCGCCCACCAGGGTGACAGTGTCGGCAACCGTTTGAAGGAGGTTCAGGAAGGCGTTGATGACCTTGCTAAGTTCGGAAAGATGGTTGAGCTGGCCAGTTTCCTGCCTTTTGAGTACGCCAAACCAGCCTTGAGGGGATTTTTCGCCTTTTTTTCCCGCTAGAATACTGACCAAGCCCAGGAACAACAAGCAGGCCCTCAGTGAAATCAACGATATCTCGGAAGGTGTCGCCTCGGACACTCTCGTCTCTTTCCTCGAATTGAATCTTCCCAAGCCCAACAAGAAGAAGAAGGTCGTTCTGGGTCTCTTGGACAAGGCTCTTGCTGGCAGCATCAAGTCTGCCTTTGACTTCGTCGACTGCGAAACCGGCGAGACCAGCGAGGTTGTTCAGGATATGCTTCGTGGAATCAGACTGCACGCCACCAAGCTGCTCAAGCAACTCCGTGAGGGTGATATCGACACTGCCCAGCTTGGTCTCGGTCACGCCTACTCCCGTGCCAAGGTTAAGTTCTCCGTTCAGCGCGACGACAACCACATCATCCAGGCCATTGCTATTCTCGACCAACTCGACAAGGCTATCAACACTTTCTCGATGAGAGTGCGCGAGTGGTACTCTTGGCACTTCCCTGAACTTATTAAGATTGTCTCGGACAACCAGCGCTACGCTCAGGTTGCCTTGTTCGTCAAGGATAAGAAGGATCTGACTGACGACAAGCTGCACGATCTTGCCGCTCTCGTCGAGGATGATGAGGGTGTTGCCCAGAGCGTTATCGATGCTGCTAAGCACAGTATGGGTCAGGAGATCTCCGAGACTGATATGGAGAACGTGATCTCTTTCGCTCAGCGTGTTGTCAGCCTGTCGAAGTACCGCAAGTCTCTCCACGCCTACCTGGTTTCTAAGATGAGCGTTGTTGCTCCTAACCTTGCTGCTCTGATTGGCGAGATCGTTGGTGCTCGCCTCATCTCTCACGCCGGAAGCTTGACCAACCTCTCCAAGTACCCCGCCTCTACTGTTCAGATTCTCGGTGCTGAGAAGGCTCTCTTCAGAGCCTTGAAGACCAAGGGTAACACCCCTAAGTACGGTCTCCTCTACCACTCGTCCTTCATTGGCCGGGCCGGTCCCAAGAACAAGGGTCGCATCTCGCGCTTCCTTGCCAACAAGTGCTCCATCGCCTCCAGAATTGACAACTTCTCCGAGGAGCCCTCCACCAAGTTTGGAGAGGCCCTAAAGGCCCAGGTTGAGGAGCGCCTGGAGTTTTACGCTACTGGCGCCGCACCCACCAAGAACGAAGTTGCCATGGTACGTCTATAAACATTGATACTTCCATTTAATTCTGACCATATACTGACACAACATGCAGAAAAACGCCATGGATGCTCTCCTTGCCGACATGGATATCGACGCTGAGCAGAGCGACGATGAGATGAAGGATGCTGAGTCCGACAAGGAAGACAAGAAGGCTAAGAAGGAGAAGAAGGACAAGAAGGACAAGAAGGAGAAGAAGGAGAAGAAGGAGAAGGGTGAGAAGGAGGACAAGAAGAAGAAGCGCAAGTCAGACGTCGGCGAGGGCGAGTCGGAGAAGAAGAAGCGGAAGCACGACAGCGATGCTGAGCCGTCCAAAAAGAAGAAGAAGGTCTAGAAGCACCACCAAGTCTTGGGACAGGAGGGCGTCATTATTGTCGAGGCGTTGTCGGGTTGATTTATTCTTGCCATCTATGTTCTGTTTTCTCCTTCACGACGTGACGGGCTGGGTATTTGTAAATTATTCGATTGAGGCCTGTGTCGTTCTAAAATTTCCTTGTAGTTCTGCAAATCTAAATCGGGATTTTCTATACTTTCCTCGCTCCCTCACAGCACACAAATCGAGTGCCTTGTTGTGTGAGCAGGCATCCATGTTTGGTTGATTGACTGCTAGACCAGCTGCACATTGACGTTTGCTCTGTCAGACATTGCTTATTCATTGTCTGTCGGAGGGACCGCCTGGTATAATCCAGGCCAACCAAGCCGTGCCGAACCCCCTCACTTCACCTCACCTCCAAGGATAATCCAACCCTGTTGTACTCTAGCCCCCTCCCCCTTTCTTCCTATCATGACAACAGATCTCCCGCAGCTTCTTCGCCATGATGGCTTCATCTACTGTCTCTGATATTGATCCATTAAAACGCTGACCAACGTCTTGCCTGAACCTACAAGTTGCTGGGTACTTCTTCCAACCCAAACTACTGGCGCTCGGGCGCTGTGATGCCCCCACATCCGCTTGCAGATTTCGCCCCGCGATGATGTCTTCGAGTTTGACGACTATGCCCTTTAACTCCCCTAAGCGCAAGAGGGCATCGTCCGAGGATACCGACCAGTACAGTCCATCGTCACCCACATCTACTGTCTCGATAGTCAGCCTTCAGGAAGCCAGACTTCGAGAAACAGAAGACTTAGGAAGGTATAGCCCTCGAGCGGTAGTGGCCGGTCGCCTAGGAGAACTGGCCATCCGTGGAGACAGTCTACCAACTCCCCCAATTCCATATGGGTTAGATCAGAGCACTGTCACGCATTCGGTGCCGTCGGGATGCTGGCCTGTTCTATACGACTCTATCTTTGGGCCTCGCGAAATGCCCGAAACTAGTTCTCACGCTGAAGACCAGCCTAATCTAGACGAGTCGACGGAAAACACATGCCATCTCCACTCTGATAATCTCAACACTGGCATCTCCGCATCGTCTAGAAAAAGGCAGTCAATTTCTAGTCCGCGCAAGAAGAAGAACCCATCGGCCACATCCAAAATGCGCAGCGCGAGAAGCTCACCACCCCTCACCGGTGATGCGCTTGAGAATCCGCTTACATGGCATGACTCGGAGATTACTGGACACAACCCTTCAGACCCGGGTGATGATGGCTACGGGATTAATGGCATCGGTTTCAAGCCTACTGCAGCCATCGCATGGGCCAGGTCGCAAAAGAGGCAGAAACAAGTCGCAGAATGGAAAAACCGGGAAGCAAGAGAGGCACGAGAAAAGCGAAGAGAGCGACGCGATGGTGCCGATCTGGATAAGATTCGAAGCATTCAAAGTGGTGCCATACAGAAGAGAGTCAAATTCAGCATGTGATGGTATAGGCAGCCAAGCCCACGGAGGCAATTGAGTGCGATTCTCAAGCATTCTAGCAGTTTTTTTGGGGGCTACTGCTCCACCTTTATCTAACGATCCTGCACGGAAAGATGGTCGATTTCGAGGTCGCTGCTTGATGCCTTGGCATTGAACTAGCCGAAGCGAACAAGTGGACATGAATGGAGCTCTTGAATAGAACAATATGTATGTACCTGACATGCATACCACATGACATATAATAATATACAATGATTTCCTGAAAGCATACTCCAAGACTCCACGCGATGTGCAATTGACTCTACCAGAACTTGTAGTTGGAAGGGTTGGTCCAACTCTTCCGTTGCCTCTCTTCTTCCGCCAGGCGCGCAGCTTCCTTTTCCTTCTGCTCCTTCTCACGCTGCTTCTTAAGTTTGAGTTCCTTCATCAGCTCCACAGCCTGTTTCATGCCGTCCAATTCCTGTACTCGACGTCGCTGGCAGAATTCATGTGTTGCGAGGGCGGTAATGGCAAATGCGCCCACGGCCCAGTTACAGGCAGTCCAAATCTTGGGCAGCCCTGATATGAGGAAAGAATAAGTTAGCCAGTGCTCAGAGAATGACTAGTTTAGGGCGAGCTGGTGGATTTGACTTACCTCCAATGACACCCCTCACCCCACCTACACCGAACCCGGCGCCGATTCCGATAAGCAACGAATCTCGAGCACAGGGTGCTTTGTAGAAAGACGTAGCATTCTCCAACGACATAGACTTCATAGCTTCGGTGACCGTGATGTCAGCGTGCTTCTTTCCGGACTTGACCCCAGCAGAAGGAAGCATGTTGACAGGCTCTTCAGGGTTTCCAAATGCATCCCAAAGTTTTCCGACTTGCGATTGAGGAATCTCATGTTTCAGCTTCTTTTGAGATGTGAAATCCGATGCAGTATTTTGCGATTCCGGCTCCCTTTGCTCGGGAGCAATGGCTGTGGAGCCCCGCGTATCGTCAGCCATGATGTGATTTTGTTTTAATTCAATCGCAGCAGCAGCAATCACCTCGTACGGTAATGCGGGCGTAACTTCTTCGCAGAGACACAATAAGGCCGCGGACATTCGGACGATTCCGCGATCCGAGAGCCTGCCCGGCGGTACGACAAAAGCGGATAGTTTCCCCGTGTCAGGGCGATCGACCAATGGCACGCGTAAAGTAGAAACGCGAACGCGTTGGAATGGCGCAGGTCGAAATTCAATTTACTCTGGTGGGCTCCGCAGCATACAGTGGATCGGGTCGATTCAGATGCAATCGAGATACTCAACTTTACAGACAACCTTGAATATTCTCACACGAAAAATCACCACTCTAGCAAGGGCTGCGAAATATGTGCCCCCTTGTCCCTTGTTGAACCATCAACCTCTATTTTTTTTTCCATGTTCTATCGACATCATCTCCGAATCTTGCAGTGATCCTCAGGCCCGGCCGGTGGGCACGTCGTCGCAATGCCTTCAAGAAAACCTAGCAAATTCGGCAACAAGTTTCGATCTGGTGCCGCTACATTTAACCCGAGACGAACGAAGACCGTCGAGTTCGCGTCTCTCAGATCAACAGAAGCTACGTCTCAAGATGAGAAATTCGAGGGCATCCGGCTGGCGAACAGCATTGACGAGTCCTTGGGCTTCCCGCGCTTCGAAGCCGGTGAGAAGCGAGTGGGATGGCTCATCAACATGCACAGCACATCAATCCAGGATCCGAATGTCCCCGGTGGACGCGCTGGTGTCGATTACTACTTCCTCGAGGATGGTGGCACCAGCTTCAAGGCGACAGTCGAATACGACCCCTATTTCTTGATTGCCGTGAAGAAAGGCCACGAAGCGGAGGTCGAGGAGTGGTGTCGCAGGATGTTTGAAGGGCTCGTCAAGAAGGTGACGCGCGTGGAGAAGGAGGACCTTTCGTTGCCGAACCATCTACTCGGACACCGCCGGAACTATCTTCAACTAAGCTTCGCCAATGTCAGCCACTTGCTGGAAGTACGAAGGACCATCTTGCCTCTGGCGGAGAAGAACAAGAAGAATGCGACAGCGATGGATGCTTATGTGGAGATGTCGAGGTATAGTTTGAAACCCTGGGAGTCTATGGTCATTGAAACTAACTGAGTTATTGAAGCGGAAATGCTGGTTTCGACCTCTTTGATGATGAATTAATTAACGAGTCACGATCTAATGCCACTATGAACGCGAGCGATTTTATTGTTGATATTAGGGAATATGATGTCCCATACCATGTCCGAGTTTCTATCGATAAAGGTAGGTCGCTTCTGCTCCTTCAAAGTCTCTCGGCTAATTTTTTCGTAGACATTCGTATAGGAAAGTGGTACACGGTCGAGTCGAAACACGGATTTATCTCACTGAGCTGTATAGAAGAGCGACTTACTCGTGCCGATCCTGTCATTCTCGCGTTCGATATCGAAACAACTAAATTACCTCTCAAATTCCCGGATTCCGTGATTGATCAGATCATGATGATATCTTATATGATTGATGGCCAAGGGTTCCTTATCACAAACCGAGAAATTGTGTCTGAGGACATCGACGACTTCGAATACACGCCAAAAGCCGAATACAACGGGCCATTCATGATCTTCAACGAGCCAGACGAACGGAGTGTCATCGAACGATTTTTTGAGCATATCAAAGAGGCGAAGCCGACGGTCATTGCCACTTACAACGGTGACTTCTTCGATTGGCCCTTCGTCGAAGCACGAGCTAGCGTGTTGGGCATCGATATGTACAAAGAGATTGGCTTCCGAAAGAACAGCGAGGATATCTACCAGGCCGACCACTGTGTGCACATGGACTGCTTCGCTTGGGTCAATCGTGACAGTTATCTTCCTCAAGGAAGTCGTGGCTTGAAAGCCGTCACCGTCGCGAAGCTTGGATACGATCCTGACGAGCTAGATCCAGAATTGATGACTCCGTACGCCAGTGAGCGCCCGCAGACTTTGGCGGAGTACTCGGTGTCCGATGCCGTCGCAACATACTACTTGTATATGAAATATGTCCACCCTTTCATCTTCTCCCTTTGCACAATTCTGCCTTTGAATCCCGACGACACTCTGAGGAAGGGAACTGGAACGCTTTGCGAAATGCTTCTGATGGTGCAAGCATACCAGGGCAATATCGTCCTACCCAACAAGCATAAAGATCCCCCAGAAGCTTTCTACGAAGGCCATCTGCTCGAGTCGGAGACTTATGTTGGAGGGCACGTCGAAAGTATTGAGGCTGGTGTTTTCCGAAGCGACATACCAGTTACCTTCAAGGTAGACCCGGCTGCTGTGGATGAACTTCTCCATGATCTCGATGCGGCTCTGAAATTCAGCATTGAGGTCGAAGAGAAGAAATCAATGGATGATGTTACCAATTACGACGAGGTCAAGAAACAGATTTCTGATAAGTTGATGGCCCTCAAAGAGAAGCCGCATAGGGATGAGGTTCCTTTCATTTACCACTTGGATGTCGCTTCCATGTATCCGAACATCATGATCACAAACCGGCTGCAACCAGACTCCATGATTGAAGAGTCCAACTGTGCCGCTTGTGATTTTAATCGGCCCGGCAAGACCTGCGACAGACGAATGCCATGGGCTTGGAGAGGTGAATTTCTTCCTGCCAAACGCGACGAGTACAACATGATTCGCCATGCAGTTTCGAACGAGAAGTTCCCCGGAAGATATAAAAATAGCCCAATGAGGATGTTTGGTGACTTGAGTATTGAAGAGCAAGCCGGTATCGTCAAAAAAAGACTGCAGGATTACAGTAAAAAGATATATCACAAGATTCACGATAGCAAAACGATAGTCAGAGAGGCTATCATTTGTCAGCGGGAGAATCCGTTCTATGTCGACACTGTTCGCAGTTTCCGTGATCGAAGATATGACTTCAAGGGGAAGCAGAAGGTTTGGAAAGGCAAGACTGAGGCCCTGAAATCATCTGGTGCATCGGCTGCAGAAATTGATGAGGCGAAGAAGATGATTATCTTGTACGACTCCCTGCAGCTCGCCCACAAAGTCATTCTAAACAGTTTCTACGGTTATGTGATGAGAAAGGGTTCTCGGTGGTATTCCATGGAAATGGCTGGCGTGACATGTTTGACCGGAGCTCGCATTATTCAGATGGCACGAGAGTTGGTTGAACGTATCGGTCGCCCTCTTGAGCTCGATACTGACGGTATCTGGTGTATGCTTCCTGGTTCGTTTCCCGAGAACTTCACCTTCACTCTAAAGAACGGCAAAAAGCTTGGTATCTCCTATCCCTGTGTCATGCTCAACCACCTTGTGCACGGAAGCTACACCAACCACCAATATCAGACTCTTGTCGACCCAACTTCATTCAGATATGAGACCCACAGCGACAACTCTATCTTCTTTGAGGTTGACGGGCCGTACAGAGCGATGATTCTGCCCACTTCCAAGGAGGAAGATAAGAACTTGAAGAAACGTTATGCTGTTTTCAATCATGACGGGTCTCTGGCGGAACTGAAGGGTTTCGAGGTCAAGCGTCGAGGAGAGCTGAAGCTCATCAAGATTTTCCAGACCCAGATTTTCCGCTTCTTCTTAGAAGGGTCTACGCTTACCGAGACTTACGCTGCAGTAGCAAAAGTGGCTGATCGGTGGTTAGACGTGCTGTACGAGCATGGTGCGACTCTGGCCGATGAGGAACTGATTGAGCTCATCTCTGAGAACAGAAGCATGACCAAGACGCTCGAGGAATATGGGAACCAGAAGTCGACATCTATTACAACCGCTCGGCGCCTTGCAGAATTCTTGGGAGAACAAATGGTCAAAGATAAGGGCTTGAACTGCAAGTATATCATTTCTTCGAGGCCAAGGAACACTCCTGTAACTGAGCGAGCCATTCCTGTGGCCATTTTCTCAGCCGAGGAAAGTGTCAAACGCTTCTTCTTACGAAAGTGGCTGAAAGATGACCCTGGTGATATGGATCCTCGAACCGTCATTGACTGGGATTACTATCTCGAGCGCCTGGGCTCTGTGGTGCAGAAACTCATCACTATCCCAGCTGCCCTACAAAAGATTCGAAACCCTGTGCCCAGAGTGGCACATCCGGACTGGCTGCAGAGGCGGATCAATCAGAAGGATGACAAATTCAAGCAAACGAAAATGACGGATATGTTCACCCGGTCAGAGAAGACCCCATTGACAGACATCTCCACAAACATCCTTGATCATCGCGTCCAACATGCTGGTGACCTGGATGAGGTGATTGGCAACTCCACACAAAAGTCGAAATCATCACCCGAAAGCAAGGTTTCTCAAAAGAGAAAACATCCTGAAGGTCTTCCCAAAACCTCCCTCGATCCGTTCGCTACTCTACCAGCCAAGATGCCATCAATCACAGATGATTACGTTGGGTTCCTGAAGTATCAGAAGCAGAAATGGAAAATCCAAAAACAGGCTCGGATCCGTCGTCGTCAGCTGTTCGGAGAGCGGGTCAATGTTGCTACCGATTCCTTGAGCAATCTTTTCCGCAACCAGGCGGAGCTATTGTATATCAATACATGGCAGGTCTTACAGCTTGCCGAAACATCACGGCCTGGTATCGTGCGAGCATTTGTCCTGATCGATCGGAAAGTCCACGCACTCACTGTTAAGGTTCCCCGACAGATATACGTTAACCTGAAACAGGATTCTCTTCCGGATGTGGATGTCCCTGACTGTGAAGTTGAGAAAGTCAACCATACACTACCAAATGGACATCCGTCAGTCCATTTGTTCAAGTTGACATTATCGGAGGAGACATACATTCGCGAAGCCAACAAGATCGATATCCTTCTGCAACACCCCAGTGTCGAAGGTGTTTATGAAAGGAGCATTCCTCTCACCGTTCGTGCCGTCCTCAAACTCGGCAGTGTTTGCACATTCGATGAGGAACAGCGAGGCGTTCTCGGAGAAGGCTTGGACAAGGGATTTGACCTCTCAACTCTCTGTCGTACGCATACCGATCAGCCTTATCTGCTAGACGCTCCTATGGCATACCACTATCTGTATCATGTTGCCTCTGGTGACAGGCAGATATTTGCTATTTTCTCCACGACAAAGAATGAGGCTCACATCGTGATTCTTAATCGTACCCGGGACGTTCAAGGCCTTCCAAACGTCGATAAGATTTACGCGGAACTTCGTGCGCGCAGACTGCAGAACTTATCTGCGGACAACACACAAACTGCTTTCGAGTATCAGGAGAAGCTTCATTTCAAGACCACGCAGGTGACCACAAGAAGGAAAGCTCACTTGGAGGTGGGGGATCTGATTAAGAAACTGAGATCCGAGGAGACTCAGCCTGCCATCATGGTCATTCAGTCTCATCAAAGAAGCCGTCTGTGTCACGATGTGCCCATATTGAAGGAATACCCTATTCTACCTGTGAAGCCCGAGGTTTCAGACATGGAACTTCCGCCCTTGGGTTGGCAGACTTTTGTTGCCCGGCGCTTGGTTACACATTATCTTTATCTCTCTGCTTGGGTGCAGCACATGACCTTGCTCGCCAGGTACGGTGATGTTCCTCTCTGCAATCTGGAGAACGATGATCCTCGCTTCATGATCGATATCTCCTATGCCAGGCGTCTTCAACAGAATAACGTTGTGCTTTGGTGGTCCTCAAACCCTAGGCCTGACCATGCCGGCTATGAGAAAGACGACATAACAGGCCCTCTGGAAAAAGTTCCTATGCCGTCCGTAAATATGCCAAACGCATATACCACTGTGTGTATCGAGCTCGAAGTGCGCAACCTCGCCATCAACACGATTCTGACCTCATCCATCATCAACGAAATGGAGGGAGCAGATACACTGCTGGCATCATCTGGCACATCAGCTGACGCAAATGGAGGGGTGCTCTATTCGGATAAGGCGTTCACTTCAGCCGGAGCCATTGTTCTGCGGGAAATGGTGAAGAATTGGTGGACTGAGGCTTGTGATGGAAACAGTATGGCCGATATCATGGTGCAGCATTTGATCCGATGGGTGGAAAGTCCCGCTTCCTGTCTATATGATCAATCACTGCACCATTATGTGCGCATGTTGTCAAGGAAGTCGTTCCAGAGACTGATGGCCGAATTCAGACGGGTGGGTGCAAACATCATCTTCGCGAGCTCCACTCGCCTTCTACTCCACACAACCAAGACGGAAGTCGGCAACGCATATGCATTCAGCCAGTACGTCTTGAAGTCCATTCGGGCTAATCCGTCATTCCACTTCATCGACCTCGAGATCAAGGAATACTGGGACTATTTACTCTGGTACGATGAATACAATTATGGTGGCAAAGGATGCCAAGAAGTGGCCGAGTCCGACGAGCAGCCCTTGGAGACGGTCATGCATTGGCAGCTTAGTCGCTTCCTACCCACGCCCATGCAAACTATCTTCCATGACTGGGTAGTTGAGTACATCGAATTGATGCACGGCCTGAAACGCCCTGATAACGACTCATCGACGCCTCGGATGACGCAGATCCCCATCGGGCGCCCAAGTGATGAAGAAAGTGAAGAGATCTCGGCTGTTCTCGCCGAGAAGTTCTCTAAACCGTTGAAAAAGCAGATCACGGGTCTAATTCGCCGACAGCGGGATGAATTGCTACACCCGGAGCTGGCATCCGACTATGCTTTCCCTGTCCTTCCTGGTGTGCTTTCGAACCCCAATGACGAGAAACGCAACCCAGTTCTGGAATTGGTCAAACTGCTGATGCAGGTACTCAGTCTGTCCAAGATCACCACCATGGAGACACGACTCCTGCGTCGGGAGCTCCTTGCGCTGTTCGAGATTCGTGAATTCAGCAAAGAAGGTCGATTCGAGAACCCCGGAGCAAGCTTGAAACTCCCTGAGCTCACCTGCAACGCCTGTTGTCTGATTCGAGACCTGGACTTGTGCCGAGATGAAGATGTGCTTCCTGATCCTGGCACGGAGTCGAACAAATCTGCGGTGAAACCTTGGCGCTGTCCCTTCTGTCAAAGCGAGTATGACCGGCTCGCGCAGGAGGAGACCCTCATTGGCCAGGTACAAGGATTTATTGTTGGCTGGCAAATTCAGGACCTCAAGTGCTCCAAGTGTGGGGGATTGAAGATCAGTGATTTCATGGAGCATTGTTCGTGCAGCGGGGTGTGGGTGGAAACGATGAACCGCGGAGAGATTGAGAAGAAGCTACGACTCCTCGATAGTGTTGCGAAGTTCCACAACCTCAAGCTGCTGGAGACTGTCGTGGGGGAAGTTCTAGAACAGATGTAATATGGTTCAGGTTGGGTCTTTGTGCTAAGCGTTAGGTTTGTTGGTGACAATACCCTGTTTGGTAAATTCTGATAGGAGGGGATAATAGCTTTGGATACCTTGGCGTTCATGGGGCATTAAGCATAGCCTTGCACATGAGCATTTTTGTATATAGTTATAGATCAAGTGCATACATAGTACTGGATTGTGGCTAAATGTTCTCTGGTTGTTCTCCTGGCGATTTGTACTTTACAGTAGGCTTGCACGTGCGCCACCCAATGAACTCGACCCAAAAGGATAAGGTAAGGTGTAAGGTAATCCGCAGTCGCATGCTCGATCGACCGTGATCACAACCTCGATCACATTTGACTTTCGACAGCTGTCTCTTTTCTTCTCTGACATTCTAACTACCGACCTAGACACACGGATACACCGATTCATAAACGCCCCCTTTTCAGTCAAGTCACCGAATTGTACTCGAGTACTCGAGTACCTGATCCGTCAGTGGCCAAGTTTCCACCGCGGACCCCGCAGTCGGATGCACTCCCCACCACCCAAGCCGATCGCGATAGGACAATACAGTCCCTCCTTTCTATTCTGCCCCTTTTCCCAAACGGATCGCAACATCTCCCTGCTCGGACGAGAGCTCGGAAGTCTGTTCCCTCTGTACGCCGATCTTCCCATTAGTAGCCGTTTCTTCAGGGTCGCCGTTGTTGTTGTTGTTGTTGTTGTTGTTGCTGCTGTTCTCCGTTCACTTTAAGCTGACTGTGGGGCCGCGTTTCACAGGCACTTCACTTATCAGCTCACTTTCTCCTCCTTGCTGTCTCCGCTGAGCTCGTGGCAGCACCGGCTGTTGTCGTTTCTTGCCTCTATCACCCTCTTCTATCGACTCTATACATCCTCGGATTTCTACATTGCTCTGGATCCATGGCATCACCAGCGCAAACAACCCAGCGCCCCAAGGTCCAGCCTTGTCGGTACAAGACTGGCAAGACGCTAGGCGCCGGCTCTTATTCAGTGGTTAAGGAATGCGTGCACATCGATACGGGCCGTTACTATGCGGCGAAGGTGATCAATAAACGCCTGATGGCTGGGCGCGAGCACATGGTAATTCTTCTTGAACGAGCACCGGCCATATGGGATGCACAAATACGATCGCAGAGAGGCTAATTGTATGGGCGATCTGTGCACCTTGACAGGTCCGGAATGAGATCGCAGTGCTAAAGAGAGTATCGATGGGTCACCAAAACATACTGACCCTGGTCGACTATTTTGAGACCATGAACAATCGTATGTCATCCCATTGTACTGGGTTCGAAAAGCGCAGGGCTCTAGGACGCTAATCTATTCTTCAGTTTACCTGGTCACTGACCTTGCGCTCGGCGGAGAGCTGTTCGACCGTATCTGTCGAAAAGGCAGCTACTACGAATCCGACGCAGCGGATCTCATCCGTGCGATCTTGTCTGCGGTTGCCTATTTACATGACCATGGCATCGTGCATCGCGATCTCAAGCCAGAGAACCTCCTGTTCCGGACTCCCGAGGACAACGCAGATCTGTTAATTGCAGACTTTGGCCTGTCCCGGATCATGGACGAGGAGCAGTTTCACGTTCTCACCACGACATGCGGTACGCCTGGGTATATGGCACCTGAGATCTTCAAGAAAAGCGGCCATGGAAAACCAGTGTACGTCAGTTTGCAATCGGGGAAATATCCTCGTCCCGAGCACCTTGCATTTATCCATTTTAAATCAAACGTATCTGACCAGGTCCCTTTTGCAGAGACATCTGGGCCATTGGTGTCATCACCTACTTCTTACTCTGCGGCTATACCCCCTTCGACCGCGACTCCAACCTGGAAGAGATGCAGGCCATCCTTGCAGCGGACTATTCCTTCACGCCTCTTGAGTACTGGCGCGGCGTCTCGCCCGAGGCGCGTGACTTCATCAAACGCTGCCTGACCATCGACCCCGCCGCGCGAATGACGGCTCACGCCGCCTTGCAACATGCCTGGGTCAACCCGCCCTACGACACAGACGTCGACAAGTTCGGCTCGGGAGAGGATCTCCTGCCGACTGTGAAGAAGAACTTCAACGCACGACGCACGCTCCACAAGGCCATCGACACGGTGCGGGCCATCAACAAGCTCCGCGAGGGAGGAGGGCTCATGATGGACGGCGTTATGAGCGTCGATCCCAAGCCCGAGCGTGTCGTCGGGAACGACGTCTACGAGGAACAGCAGTATCATCCCCATCACCAGGGCGACCGTGCCGATCACGATGGGGAGATGGAAATCGATGGACGGGGCAATGCCCGTGGTCAGACGGAGGAGCAGATTCGGGCCCAAGAACGTAAGGTCAAGGAGACGGTGGCAGGGTTGTGGAGCAAATCTGCGAAGAGATGATATGACTTAATCACATGTGTTGTGTCTGTCGGGTGCTCAATATAGCCTAGATACCTCTTTCCGTTGTTCCTCGCTTGTTCCCTCGCTTCTTGGCTGATATATTGTGATGTCTCTCTGGTCGATCCTACCAATATAATCTCACCAATATGCATACGGTGTTTCGGGTCCGACGGACGCTGCATACTGGTTCCAAATCCAGATCGGAGCCTATCAACTACGAACTATTATCTTCAGCGGCCGATAGTCCGTCGAGCTTTAAAAAGAACGAAGTTTATGTCTTAATCCTATCCACAAAAAAACAAAAACAAAAACAAAAAAAAAGTTCCCCTCCAACAATGAAGCGCCCCATTCCCTTCACATCATTAGATCATCATTATCATCATCATTATTAGAGATTCACCCCCCAAATATCCCAGCCAAAAGCAAGTCTATTCATGAGGAGGGGCGGGGAAATAAAATCACCCAACCAACAACTTCTCACTCCCATCGCCCAGCCCCCGCACCCACCGCCGCCACTCCTGCCACTCGGCATATGTACAACTCGCCTTCAGCCCCTGATACTTGACCGCCCGGAAATCCGAGACCTGGTCCCATGGCGGCTTGACCGCCGTACTGCCACTACTGTTCTTACTACTATGATTATTACTCGAGCCGGCCCCGCCCCGGAGGAACCGCCTCGCGGCACTGCCGCTGTTACTGTTGCTGCTGTTGCTGTGGTCGTCCCACCCGGCTTTCTGCATGAGGCTCTTGACGGTCTCCTCCTTGGTCCAGCCCTGTTCGACGGCGACGTCGGGGAGATAGGTGGCGCCGTAGCGACGGCCGCGGTGGATGAAGGAGATGCGGAGGCCGTGGAGGCCGAGGATCCAGTCGAGGGCGTTGGTGCAGGGTTCGAAGGTGCCTAGGAGGGTTAGGGAGCAGGAGAGGGAGGGAAGGAGGGTGGAAGGGATGGGGGCGAAGCGGGTGTCTTCGAAGGCACTGTTATCGAGGATTTCGTCAGTATTCTCATGTGGCGAGAATGAAATCTTTTTTGGGGGTGTGGGCCATACGAGGTAAGAGCGTAGTCTCGCAGGCCCTCGGACAGCTCCTGGGCCTCGAAGGTCCCGATACACCCGCGGAGAGACTTGTGGCCGTGGCGCGAGAGCGTATTCCAGGTGACGAAGAGCGGGTACTCTTGGGGCTCGGGCGGCTCCTCGCGACGCGAGCGGCCGCTGGCGGTGTCGGAGAGCGAGGCGGACCCCGGGGTGGTCAGTGTGGTGGACGTGGTCAGCGTGGAGTGCGAGGAGTTGAGGGACGAGGGACGCGTCGTCGTCGAGCTGGAACTGGACTGCAATCGGTGCACGCTGGGCAGCTTGATCTTCCGAGCCCCAACACCCGCGGGCTCCTCTTCCTCGTCGTCTATGCTGAGCGAGTAGTCCGTCTCGTCTTCGGTTTCCTGCAGCGCGGAGAGTTTCTTGAACTGTTCATGGCGGGCCCACAGTTCCTCGACTGAGGCCAGGTCGATGGGTTCCTTGCGTTGGTAGGAGGCTGCGAGGCTCTCGAAGCAATAGTAGCAGTGGGCCGGCGTTGCCATCTCTCCCTTGGGCTTTCTTGTATCTTGGAGGGGCTCTTTGAGGTTGCGGCAAGAATGGCTAGGTTTGTTTTTACTTCTGTTCGATCTCGCCGCCGGATCAGCCGGGCTGTGGCTCTTTCAGTTTCCTGGTGATCGAAGATCGTGACGAGTACGGCTGTCACTTCCGTCCGACCTGACGGGATGCACGGCTGCTTGAGATTGGACCGGGTTAATGGGTCTAGGGGTTAGGATGTTTGACGGCTATCGAAGCGGTCGTAGTGAAAATCAGCCAACGATGGAAAAAGCCAGAGAGCCCGTAGAGCACAGCTCACGACCTCAAATCCGCCCGGGAATTGAGTCCGTTGGAGGCCAAAGAGGGGTCGGAGAGAGGGGAAGAAAGAGGGGGGAAACGGGGCTGACGACACCCAAGCCGATAAGACATTATTATCCCACGTGATGCTGTTGAGAAGCGGATTCGGGACGGGTTTATCCGTGACTGAGCATCGATGGGATGGATGATCTGCAACCCAATTACTATCATAAGATTAAGTCTCGTCAAGTCGAGTATGGCATGATTTAAAGATATATCAATCGATAAGCATCACGACATTTACAAATATTTATGAAGAGGTTCAACTTGTCGGTGTGCTGATGTGTTTGCACACCATGACAACCTCGTGTCTATATACTTCTAGGGGCGTATTTTCCATGATCCTTCGGTCCATGGTCAGATGAGCATGAACATCAACGAGGGAGTTAGCCTTTCCCTCGTTCCTTATGCTTTGGTATTGGTGTATTGGCACATGGAGGAATCATCCCCGATGGCCATTTACCACGAAACTCAGTAGTATTCGCGAAGGCCTGCTCGGCTTGCAGCTGTTTCCGGAAGCAGGACAGCCATTCTGCGGCCACCTGCAGTCGCGCAAAGTGAGAATATTGGCGCAGATGTCAACATTTAGACGTGAGGACGGATTTTGCTCGCCAGTGCTCACCATTTTAAAAAGTCGAAGCTGGTGGCTTCGAATAATCAGTGATGGCGGTCATCCTTCGGCATTTTGAAACCCATCATAGAGAGCATGTTTCCTGCCGGCCCGGCAACACCTGCCTGACCATGGAGACTCTCAAGCAGATTCTTGGCAAGGTTGATATCAGAATCGCCCTCATCTAGATCTGGCATCTCATCCTCTTCTTCCTCGCCCGATTTGCCCTCCCCCAGTTTCCGCTGATCTTGAGCTGCCTTAGGCCGGCGGTTTAGATCAAGAACTCCGGTACCTCGAAGTTCCGCTTCCATCTGTCTTGATAATTCCTTAATCTGCTCTGTGTCGTCTTCGGAATCATTGTCCAGCTCCTGAACTCTGTTAAGCGGTGGGTGCCCAAATACGCCCCTCTGGCCGTGGCCTGAGCCAGACGGCATTCCCATCATTTCCGCCATCATTCTTGAAAACTCCTCTTCATTGAACGAGGCTTCTTTATCTTCGCCGTCGTCGCTCAGCTCATCTTCATCATCATCTGCATCATCTTCGTCCGAGCTGAAGTCGTCGATAAATTCCGCTCCCTCGAAGCCAGCTGAGTCGTCATTGAGGAATTTTTCAAACTGTGCCACGATGCGCTGCAAGTTCTCCTGTGCATTGGAGTCACCAAAAGCACCCCGTGCACTCGAGTCGTCGTCGTTGCCCTTTCCCTTGCCTTTCAGTTCCTGGTCTAGATCCTCAAAGCTGATATCTAGCCACTTCTCGTCATCTTCCCGTTGGTCCCAGGTTCGTATCTCTTCATCTGTCGGTAACTGTTCGTCTCCAGTGTCCAGATCTTCCAGGATGAGGTTCATTTCTCTCACTGTGGCTTTATCCTGGTTTTGAGGGTCGTTGAGGAGCATTTCAAACCCGCAAGCCAGCTTCATGCCTATTTCTGCCCGTCCATAGGCCGTTTGATCGTCCTTCGGCGGCAACTTCTCGGCCCAGGACTTGGGAACGGGGAAGTCTTGACTTTTAAGTTGTGCGTAACCGACCCGGGTAAAGCGCACGCTGACCGTAACGAAGTCCTCCGGCTTGAAGATGAAGCTGCTGATGTCCTTCGAACGCAATGGCCGTAATGCGATCGGGTCTCTGAGGTAAAAGGCCTCTACGGCGGCAGATATATAGGCGGGTTTCTGATGTAGCAAGAAAGCGACCTTGCGGGGGATGGTGACCAATGCGGAATGGAGGTTCTCGTCGATCTGTTTAGGGTAATTGCGGAGACGATAGAAAGCTTCCTCTTGTATCATGGTCGAGCGCATCAGTCGCGCGGGTTCCTCCATTATGATCTTCCTCGCATCTGTAAACGACAATTTCTCCGTGACTCTGTCCTTCTTATCATTTTTCGGTTTGATGATAACGAGTTCGCCCTTGTTGATCCATACCTGGGATTGATACAGGTGTTAGCGAAGCCAGAAGGGTATAATGAATCCGACAGCACAGTGACAAACCCTGTTCTCAGCGACGTCCGGTTCCAGCCACGCAGGCAAGGTGGCAGCGGCCTCCACAAGAAGGAATTGCCCGTCACCATCCACGACTCTGGCCCATACATCCTTGTGCTTCTTGGTCAGTTCGCGCAACATGTACACAATAACCCATTCGTCTTCGATGGAGTCTCCAAAATTGGTGCGCCCATGTAAAGATGTTACCCCTGCAAGTCAATCAGTACCAAGGCGCATCAGGCATGGATGGATGGGTATACCATTATCCTTGGTAATCTCCAACCGGAAACTTTCGCGCTGCCAGATATAATCCTTTAACAGGTCCTTTGTCAGCTCCGCAGCAGTCTTTTGCACCTCGACCATTCGCGCTCGCGTTTCTGCAACCTCGTCGACCGTAGCGGGGGCGGGGCTAGAAGGGATGTGATAAAGCGCATAATCAACGGTATCGTCCGGAATCTCTGGCTTGGGAATGGGGCGAAAGGTGGACTTGAACCACTCAAGATCCTCCTCCGACATGGGCGCCATGTTGAGAACCGGATCCCAAGCCGACTTGTTGCAGAATCGAAATGTGGGCTGTTAAATTGTGAGTGACGTGGAAATGAGCTGAAAATGAGCAGAGAGAAATAAATTACGGGCAAGACATGACTTCATACTTGGGCGGGACAAAAAAGCAGCGGCAAATTCCCCGGCCCGGCGCCTCGAGAGCCTTGACACTAAGCCAGATTGGGCTAGATGTCAACAATACAGTATTCGTCCTCTTCACCGCCCAAAACACGTCCATGGCAAGCTCCCGTATTGCATCGTCGCATCTTGTTCCCCACCACTTTTTCCCTTCCGTACCACGAGAACCCTTGTCGCGTGCTTTTGACGCCCTGAATGATTGTCCAGCCGTCGGGGGTGGTCGCTCCTTGAATGGAACTCACTTTGATCTTACCTTAGCCGACCAATCTTGCAGCAATCGCGTGTTCCTCGCGGCCCGACGACAACAATGCCGTGGCCCTACATCGATACGCCGCGCACCGAAGTGGACGGCAACGCGACCTATCTCACCAACGGCTATCGCAGCGTGGGCCGACCCAACCTAACCGCACTCGACTCGGTCGAAAACTCATTCCACACGCCATCCAAAGACAACGATGTGCTCAAGGGGTTCGGAGGCGCGGAGAACGCGAGACGCTCGCCCGGGGGCTTCAAGCTCAGCACGCCGCGGGCGGGCTCCGGCCCGAAGGCCAGTAGAAGCGCGTTGAACAGTCGACACGGGCTCCCAAATACGGCCATTCCGAAGGGGGAGTTTACCCCCCTGATGAGAAGCGCGACGAAGAACAACTTCCTGAAGAACGTGTCCATGACGCGAAGACATGGCTCCAAGACGCCAGGCTATACGCGAACGAGCTCGTTGAGCGCGGTCAACACCCCTGGATTGCCGTCGATGGAGATGACGGATATCGATGAAGAAGACGCGACGGATGAGCAGCGGACCCCGATGCCTCAGGACAGTAGCATGCAGAGTACACCGCTCCCGGCTCTGTCCAGGGAAGGAGGCATGGACGGGCAGCAGAATATGATGTCTTTGCGGGAACAGGAAAAGGTAACCTACTGCGTCCTGAGAAGACTTTCGCCCTCTTGACGGAGCTTTTACTGACTATCTTAGATGATTGACCAACTCGAGAAAGACAATTTTGGATTGAAATTGAAAATTCACTTCTTACAAGAACAACTGGAGAAGGCGGGCCCCTCGCACAATCAAGCAGCGTTGAAGGAAAACACCGAACTCAAGGTTTCGAAATTGACCATGCAACGCGACATTGCACGATACAAGAAGAGCCTCCAACAGGCCGAGCGCGAACTCGAATCCTATCGCATCGAATTCCAGGAGCTGAAGGAAAAGTCACGGAGGAGACAATCGGACGACACAATACAGCGCGAGATGGACTTGATGAGGGAGGAGGTGGAAGCGCGGGACAACCAAATCAGAGAGCTCCAAGAGGAGCTACGAGACGAAAAGGACCAGCAATCACGGGAGATGGAGAAGCTCCGAGATGAAATTGAGGATCTGGAAGCATCGCTAAGGCAGAAGGATCGGACGATCGACGAACGTGACGAGGAGATAGAAGAATTGAAGGATAGAGATGGCAAGGAGCGCGATGCTCTCTCTGAGCTGGAAACAGAACTTCAACGTGCGAAAGAGCAAATGGAAGAGCTGCAAGATTCGCTAAGCCAAGCTAAGCTAGAAGCGAGGGAAGCGAGAAACGCCGGACTAGAGGCCGTCAAGGAGAAGGAACAGGCCCAACTAGACCTCCAGGAATTGCATGATGAAATGGCGAACAAGTCTATCAGCACGAGTGGACTAACCCGCCAGCTCGAAGAGAAGGCGAACAAGCTTGAGGAGGACTTACGGAGTCTACAGCAGGAGAACAGTACTCTCAAGAGAGAACTCGAAAACAAGGCCCGGAACGAGAATCGTCTCGAAGAGCAGTATCGGGATGGCCAGCGGAGCTTTGATGACAAGGAGCGCAAATTCCACAACGATATCGCGCAGGCAAGACGGGAACGTGACCTTTCTCGGCAAGAACGTGATGAGTTGGCAGCTCAATTGCAGGATGCACTGGACGAAATTCAGCGCAAGGCTGATGAGAAAGAACTGCTACAAACCCGACACAGCGCTTTAACGGATGAGTCTGGAGGTCTACAACATGACTTGGCCAACGCACAGAACAAGATCCGAGAGCTACAGCAAGCGATCGAGGACGAAAGACATCGTGCGCTGGACCAAGCGAACGTTATTCGTTCTCAGTACAAGGAAGAAGTCGAAAGGCAGCAAGAAGAAATCGAAGCCCTGCATCATGAGATTGAGGACAAAGAAGGGCAATTTGCGCTTGAACAGGACAGATGGGAGAGCGCAAGGCGAACCTTGCAGCTCCAGAAGGACAGGGCCGAGGATCAGGCGGCTGGCTTTAAGCGCACGATTGAGAAGCTCGAACAAGTAGAGCATACGCTGTCTGGAAAAGAGATGAAGTTGCAAGAAGTTATTGACAGCGAAAAGACGCGACACTTCAATTCGGAGGCTGTCCTGAGTCGACAGGTCAAGGAATTGAACGACGACCTGACATCAAAGCGAGAGATAATAGACGAACAGAGGAATGAGCTCTTGTCCACCAGAGAGGAGCTGAGGCTTGTACGACGCGCAGAGACGACTCTCACAGAGAAAATTCAAGCGTTGGAGGATGAGATTGTGGTCTTGCAAGCAAACCTGGAAGAAGAACAGGAATTTGCCAAGGGTCGTACACAGAAAGGATCCTTGGAGCAGGACAGTCAGGTGCAGAAGCTGTTAACCGAAAAGCAAAGACTTCGAGATCAGCTTGCTAATGCTCACGTGGAATTGCACGACTTGCGGACTTCTTTTACCGAGATTGAAGCTGAACGCGACGAGCTTCAAAGCCAACTTGATCAGGTCCAAAACCAGGTTGACGACACAACACGCTTCGACAAAGAGAAGATTGACCTGCGCAAGTCGACTCTGCGTCTCGAAGCCGAGCTCAAGCGCCTCAAGGAAGACAAGTCATCCCTTCTTGAGGCGAAGGAGACACTGGAGAAGCAGCTTAGCACTGAGATTGAGCGTGCTACGCTGGAAGAGAACCGTCTTTCGGCAGAAATCGACCAGCTCCAGGATAAACTACATACAACTTCCGGGGGCAGGGAACGTGAAATTGCTCTCGCCAAGAGCAAGATACAACGTCTCGAGAGACGTATCCAAGAACTCGAAACACTCCTTCATGAGCATCCGCATACTGAGCCTGAGCTTGAGCATTCAACTGCACACGCAGACCTTTCGATGCTCCGGCATGGCTTAGACGAAGCACGGAAACGTGAAAAGTTCCTTCTTCAGCGGGAAGCCGAGCAGAAATCGTCCGTACGGGCCTACAAGGCAAGAATTTCCGAGCTCGAGAGGGAACTGCATGAATCCTTGATGAACAAGTTCGAAACTCGATCACCCTCATCGTCACCCTCAAACAAGCTCCATGATGAACTCCGCAACATGCGGAAGCAACTGTCCGAGGCACACCGAGCACTCAAGGAAGTGAAGCAGAAGAATCGCGAGCTGGAGCGAGCTGCCATGAGAGAAGAAGATCAACGTGACCTCCATGAACTACTCAAATCATCCACACTCGAGGCCGAAGCTCTCGCCCTCAAGGTCTCGGAGCGTGATGCCCGCCTCAACGAGCTCAAGTCCCAAATGCGCCGAATCCGCGATGAGCGGTCGTTCTGCGCGCGTAGAGCCGAAACGTCTCTCAAGGAACTCGAGGCTCTGCAGGATCGTTATGACCAGCTTGTGGAGAAGCTGGGAACCAGGACCGACAGCAAGACACGACACGACAAGGAGATTCTGGGCCTCGGCAAGGAGATCATCTGGCTCCGTGCTCGTCTAAAGCGAGAGGAGAAATTCCGTCGCGATCTGGCTTGGAGTAAGGGATTGATGGAGCTGGGCGAGCGCGTCAGGGTTGCATGGTGCGTATACTTCCTCCCTTTCATCTATCTTCACAGATCAGTCCTCGCCACAAGATAACTGACTTTCTATTGTTTCGCATCACTGCAGCAACGAAGCCGACCTGCGCATGATCTCAGACATGGGCGTCAAGCCCCGAGACCGCACCCCCCGCCGGACCCCACAGGCGAAACTCAAGACCGCCATCTCCATGGTCAAGGCCATCGTCCGCATGCGACGAATGAGCCAGGACTGGAAGAAAACCAAAAAGATCGGCGAAGGGTTGAAACGGGCCAAGAACGAGGTCATGAAGAGAAGAGAGTCGTCGAACAAATACTGACGAAACAGTTATTCAAGCTCAAGCCCCGTCGTGAACGGAGCCAGCCTAATCAGCTCTGCCACCTTCCGGCAACAACCTTTTGCATAGATGCTTTGTCTTCCCCCGCCCTCATTCCCTTCTCTCTTACTCGCACCCGCGCTGTTTGTATGTGACTTGATTCAGGTTCAACAAGTCAAGAGCGTGCGTCATATGTTCTCACTTTTGCTTTGCCCCCCGGAAATTTCGGCACCTTTGATGATAAGAAGATTCCCCGACGTGTTTGTTTGTTTTTCTGGTATCATAACCCTTTTGTGTGGTCTCATGTGGCGTTTTCGTTGTTTTCGTGCTTCTCTGGCTTTTCTCTTGTTTTTTTTCTTGGCCATAGGATGGATGGATGGATGAATGGATGCACGGATGATTTTGTTTGAATAGCCTGATTGATTTCGACTCAGTACATGGAACTACACCCTTTTACATTCTTAGACTGTACCCGAGCTGTTGGTGCGTTTTAGGATGCGAATCCCCCAGCCGAATGACTGCATACACATCTGCATTGAGTTTCTGTAGCCTGGATACGAGTTTCGCTCAACCCATCGTTTAACTGCCAAGGTTCAAAGACGGGTTTCATCGACAGAAGATGCGAACAATAATGCTTTCTTGAGATTGTACCAATAACAAAGGTGACATCCGTGAGGTATGCTTCGAGGGCAACCCGAAGAGAAGTGATGAATGGTAGATAGAAGTAGTGTCTTAACTCGAAGTAACAGCATCAAGTAACGCCTCGCCTTGCCACATATTCAGATCGGAAGAAAATCGAGAGAAAAAAAAAGCTCCTAACACCAAAGTCATGGTGAGAAGGGTTTGCAGAGAAACATCAGCGCAAGAGGCACAGGACGGCAGAACAAGAGGCAAAAAAAAAATAAAAAAAAAAAAAAAAAAAGTGTATGTATAGAAACAAATGGAAACACATAAGCATAGGTCATTCCTTTCGTTCATCCAACTCGTTTAGTAGTGAAAATCAGAGAGAATCAGATCGGCGTTTCAGTGCAAAAACCAACGAGAAAGATTGAGTTCCATGTAAGTTTGACTCTATATCAGGATCAATGGTTTGAAGACGGAGAAGTGGGATGGGACGGTTCTTAATAGGCAGATACAAGGGCTCAGGCACCCTCGCTGCCAAATTCTTGCGTCCATTCGGAGTTTCTTTGAAGATCCTCCTGGCTGACGGTTGGTCTGGAGTTGCGCACAGCCTTGATGAAGTCTTTGAGGATTAGCGGTGGCTCCAAGAGCTTCTCTGCGTCCACGCTTGTCCATGTCATTTCGACGGCGCCCTGATCGCCAGGTGAGCAAGGCGTGAGCTTCTCCGCACCGTCAACGATGACCTGATTGCGGTTAGTCGGGTGTTTGAACCATGTGGGAAGGAGTGAAGTTCACCTTCTTATAGTGCGTCGCGGTCTGAATCTTCCGAATAGGCTGCATTAGCGCATCCTGTACCGCGATGCTGATATCACTGCCCGAGTAGCCCTCGCTCATCTCAGCCAAGGTCCGATAATCGGCTTGCGTCATCTCACACGGCGTGGAGCCGACGGCCAACATGAACATCTTCATACGGGCGTTGATATCTGGGAGACTGATGTGGACTCTCCGTTGGAAACGGCGACGAATGGCCGCATCCAACTGCCACGGGATATTGGTCGCACCGAGGATTAGGACGCCCCTGGAGTCTTTTCCGACACCGTCCATCTGCACGAGCAATTCAGTCTTGATACGACGGGACGCCTCGGACTCTCCTTCTCCACGGGGGCCGCAGAGGGCATCGACCTCGTCAATGAAGATAATGGCGGGTTTGTTTTCTCGGGCCATGTTGAACAGCTGCTTCACGAGCCTGTGAAAGGGGACCGTTAGCGCCCAAAATCCCGTCTAGTCTCAAAGCACGAGCAAGCATCCATACCTTTCACTCTCACCCATCCACTTGGACACCAAGTCACTGCTACTCACACTGAAGAAGGTACTATTCGCCTCCGTCGCGACCGCCTTGGCAAGATACGATTTACCCGTACCGGGCGGCCCATACAGCAAGATACCCTTCCACGGTTGTCTCTTCCCCGTGAACAGATGCGGGAACTTGATCGGCAAGATGACCGCCTCCTTCAAGGCCTCCTTCGCGCTCTCCAGACCTGCGACATCCTCCCACTTGACGTTCGGTTTATCCGACAAAATCGCGCCGGCCAGAGCGGACCGTAACTTCTTCGCATCGGCGTCCTCGCCATCATCATCTTCTTTCCTGTTTGCAAGTAAAAACGGCCAATTGTCAGTTATCCAGCCAACCCAAAATGACTTTGAAGGAGGAAGTAGAGAACGCATTGAACGAGTTTCTCCATCTTCTTTTTCTCAACAAAGCAAACAGAAGAATGAAAACATACCCTCCCTTCCCACTCCCTTGCGCGACCTTCCCATTCGCGCCCACTGCGCTCGGCTTTTTCCGCCCCTCCTGCGAGGCGAGATGGTTCTTGAGCTTCTCGGCCCGGTCCATGTATTCGCCGGTCTTCGCGCGGATCATCTCCTTGGAGCGGGGGTTCTTCTCCCATTTTAAGGCGAGCATGAACAGCTCCAGGGCGGAGTAGTAGAGCTGATAGGCCTTCTCGTATTCGCCCTCATTGTCGTTCTCGATGGCCTTTTTGACCGTGTCAATTGCCCGGCCGAGGAAGTCGGTATTGCTCATGGCTGTGTGAACAAAGTGGGGGGTGGAGCGGAGGAAGGTTGGCAGGCGAAGGCGGTTTTCTTTTTGTTTTGTTTTTTGGTACTCCCGGCTACGTAATGAGGCTTTTGAAGGGGTAGTGGAGGGAGGGATGGGACACGGACAGGGAATGGAGAAGGCGAAAGGCGGGGAGAGAGCGTAGGTACAGTACTAGACCGAGACCGAGGAGTGGCTGGGTTGATTGGTTGCTTGGTAGGTAGGTAGGATAGGTAGCCCTGGCTTGATGAGATCAGGGTAGCAATAAAGTCTTGCGAATGGATCACACGGATTGGAATCGCGGGGAGTAGCAGTGCGAGACCCCCAGGTCAGTTTCTTGAATGTCTTCCTGGGAAAAGGAATTGTAAGTTGGAGAAAAGAGGTAGGTTAAGTTGAGATGGCAACAAGTTGAACTGAACCGTCGCCCGAGTTGTTTACCGTCTTTGGTTTTCTGCCGCTCCGCCTGGCCGTTTTTGCCCCTCCGAGCCGCCGCCCGCGCAGCTGCCCGCCCGCACCTTCTCCCAGCTTATTCTGTTGGTTACTTTACCCCCCGCTCTCCTTCTCAATAGTTCTGTAGAACCATAAAACAACCGATCAAAAATATGGCGGACGCTCAGAAAAAAATGCAGGCGCTCTCGGATGAGTTCCAGCAACTGCAAACTGGTGTGTACTCTCGGATTGCCCCGTGGCTGTGTCTTAGGCGCATCGCGTCAGATAGCTCGTTGCTAACGAGAAACCCCTCACCACTGCCAGAACTCGATGGTCTTGTCGATGCGCGCCAAAAGCTCGAGTCCCAGCAACAAGAGAACCTGGGCGTACAGAAGGAATTCGACACGCTCGATGACGAGTCCAACATCTATAAGCTGATCGGTCCGGTGCTGTTGAAGCAGGACAAGACTGAGGCTGTCATGGCTGTCAATGGACGGTTGGAGTTCATTGAGAAGGAAATGTATGCCACCGTATCCCGTACAGTGGACAAAACAAAAAGAGGTCTAATGGTTGGGCTACAGTAAGCGGATCGAGGGCCAAATCCAGGAGAACCAGGACAAGTCGGACAAGAAACGGACCGAGGTAAGCGTGCGCTGATTGGGGTCACGATGGGACTGGAAGTAATTCTGATGGATTCTACAGATTGTTCAGTTCCAAACCCAGGTTCAGCAACAAGCCGCCGCTGCTTCTGCTTGAGTGGTGGAGGATGGTATAATGGGTTAGCTCTAGACTGAGGTTGAACCGCCCCCCACACTTCCCAAGCATGGTAGGGACCTGTGCATCAGAACGACGGACCTGGATGCACTCGCATTGTCGGCAGTATTGCGGGTTTATACCTCAGCAGCTGTGCAGCACAGTTGCATTCAATTCGGACGGCGATGTAGAGAGACGATTGGTGAGATTTCGAGTGTAGGATCTTTACCAGCCTACTCTTCGTGGTCGATGGAACAAGTATGTGGTTTTAGATACCCTTGCAATGATTCAGTTTTGTGGTTTCTTACCTTTTCTCCAATCGATCACTGGTGATACCGTCTCTAAAAGGGACAGAAAGAACCATCCTACCGCTCAGGGTATTATTACCGGGTTCCAGGGAGCTCTCAATCAATATCCTAGCTGTTCTATGTGTGCAACCACTCATGCTCTACAACTCAATTGATGCCTTTAGGGCGCTCCATTAATATTCATCGCTTCATAAATCGCCGTATCTAGAAACCTGAACTATACTCTATACACTAAATCTATGCCTTAACCAAAAGACTGCGTCCGGACATCTCCTCGGGCTGCTCAACGCCCAAGGCAGCCAGGATGGTGGGGGCGACATCACCGAGGACACCATCCTCCTTCTTGAGGCTCCAACCCTCGGGGGCGTTGGCCATGACGAAAGGAACCTTGTTGAGAGTGTGGGAGGTCTTAGGGGTGCCCTTCTCGTTAAGCATCTCCTCAGCGTTTCTGCGGATTGTTAGCTCATCGTATTGACTAGAGTTACGGTCACAACTCACCCATGGTCAGCGGTGATGAACAGAATGTAGTTGTTCTTCTTGCAGGCCTCGTAAATGACACCAATAGCCTTGTCGGTGGCAGAAACACCCTCGATGGCAGCTTCATAGACACCGGTGTGGCCGACCATGTCGGGAGGAGCGAAGTTGTTCATGACGAACTCGAACTTGCCCTCACCAAGGCGCTCGGCCATCTTCTCACCAACCTCCTTGGCGCTCATCTTGGGGTCCAGGTCGTAGGTGGCAACCTTGGGCGAGGGGATCATGTCGCGCACCTCGCCGTCGAACTGCTTCTCGATACCGCCGTTGAAGAAGAAAGTGACGTGGGCATACTTCTCGGTCTCGGCAACGTGGCACTGCTTGAGGTCCTTCTTGCTGAGCCACTCAGCCAGCACGTTACCCATGTGCTGAGGGGGGAAAGCAACGGGGAAGGTGTAGTCGGTCTTGTACTGGGTCATGGTGGTAATGTGGATGTCCTTGGGGTAAGGGAAGTCGGCCTTGGGGGAGCGGTCGTAGTCACCCAACAGCTGGGTGATCTCACGAACACGGTCAGAGCGGTAGTTGAAGAAGAACAGGGTGTCGTTGTCTGTCGAACATTATCCGTCAGTAAGCCTATTCATCCACGCCACGGAAGAAAGTGAAAACATACCCTGGACACGTCTGTCCTTGCCGCCGACGATGATAGGCTTGAGGAACTCGTCGGTCTCCTTCTTCTCATAGCGCTCGTTGATCGTCTTGACGGGATCTTCGCTGTCCTCACCCTCTCCGGTGACAATACCCTTCATGGCGATCTCGACACGGTCCCAGCGCTTGTCGCGGTCCATGGCCCAGTAGCGGCCAACGACGGTAGCGATCTCACCGATGCCAATTTCCTTAGTGTGGTCAAGTAATTGCTGCATGTACTTGGCGGCACTCTTGGGATCGGTATCACGTCCATCACCGAAGAAGTGGATGAAGACTTGGGGGATCTCCATCTCCTTAGCAACCTTCAGCAGACCGACCAGGTGAGTAATGTTGGAGTGGACACCACCGTCCGAGACCAGACCCAACAGGTGCAGACGGCCGTTGCCCTCCTTAGCCCGCTTGAAGGAGGCGACAACGTTGTCGATCTTGTTGAGCTCACCCTTCTTCAGGGTCTGGTCGATGCGGACGCTGTCCTGCCAGACAACACGACCAGCACCGATGTTCAAGTGGCCAACCTCGCTGTTGCCCATGAGGCCCTCGGGCAATCCGACGGCGAGGGATGAGGCATCCAGCTCGGTGTAACCTTGGGCAGTCTTGGAGTCGGCCTCAGCGAAGCCGGACATGAAGGGGGTCTCAGCGGCGAGGATGGCATCACCGTCCTTGCGGGAGTCGGGGCCGGCGACACCCCAGCCATCGATGACGACTGAGCAGATGGGTTAGTCGATTGAAATATCAAAGACTGTTCTGAGGGAAACGACTTACTCAAAGCGACCTTCTGATCAACCTTAACCATGGTGAAGTTATGCTTAATAGAAGAAATTGGCTGGTTAGCGAAATCGCTGGCGGGGCAAAGGAACCTTTAAGGTGGCGACGTATAGTTCCGAGCATCGTGATTGCGGGAGTGGATATAAGCCGTATACTTACTTGAAGATGGATAATGGGGAAAGGAGAATCAGGATAGGAATTGAAGCAATGGGGGAAAAAAGAATCAAGAAAGAAGAAAGGACGAAAGAGGAAGAAGAGTAGTTAGGTGGAGAGACCGGAGTAAAAAGGGCTGGCCCGGTGAAAACAACTGGGTTGGGATGGAATGGATGAGGGGGAGGAGGGGCTCTTTTCCTTTTTCTTCCCGGTGACGCTTTGGGGTTGTTTTCTTCCCGACGTCACTCTCAGCTTCCAGTTTGCTCTGTCCTGCCGTTCTCGTCCGCCCGCAACAAAACTTACCTCCACGTTCCGGCTCTTCCCTAAACAATTACCCAGCATCCCGAAATCAGGGGCCCCATATTTCGTCTCTTGCTCATTTCCCACTCCTGCCTGCTGTTAGTCTTCGACTCTTCATCCTGCAACCGCAAGAATACACTAAGCCGACTCTCGCCGTCCCGGTTCTCTTCCGATCATGGCGTCCAGATCCCCAACGGCCTTCACACCCGCAGCGAAACCACCGCTCTCCGCGCCCGAGACCCCCATCGTGAAGGACACCCCCGTTACACCTCAAGCGGTGCCATTCCCGGCCCCGCAGACTTTTGATATCCTTCCGCCATTGCACGGTCTTCTGCTTCGTCTGCTCGCATCCCCCGGACCAGCTAGTAACGGTGTCAGGGCTGCCGAAGTCAACAGTGGAGGCTCGGGCCCGGTCGGACAACCCACAAGTGCTCCTGGCCAGCCTCACTCACAACCTGGGAATGAAAGCCACGGTCACCCTGGAGTGCTGTTGACGGTTCCATCCGCAGGACCTAGGCCGGTTTCCGCCTCGGCCGAACTTGCAGCCTTGGGATCGAATGCACCCCCACCGCTCGATATCAAAGATCTCCCGACCGAGGTCAGCTCGATCAAGATCCGGATTCAGAAGGCGCAGGCAGTGGTGGAGAACTTGCCAGATGTTGACCGCTCTGTTACAGAGCAGGAGGTAGAAATCCAGGAGCTCGAGGACCGTATCGCAAAGCTCAAATCAGTCATCTCTGACTTTGGCCGGAGAGCTAGTCCTCGGGGCGCGGGCAAATCCAGAATCACCGAACCTTGAGAGCTGAGAGCGGTAGACCTATGGACATCAACGATGGCGGGAGCACCGCCATGATCTCGGTCATAACCCAAAGGAGCAGGACGCTTCTTCTCGAAGGCGGCTAGTATCAAGCATGCATACTCGGGCCCGCTGTATCATCCAAGTGAACTCATGTCGATTGTTGGGTTGGATCTAACACAGAAACTGGTTTTGATAGCCCAGCACACTGCAAAGTAGCCCGATCATCGAACCCTTGGCTGTTGGCACGGTCAGTTGGCTCAGATTGTTGTTAATGGAACGTCGCTGCGCTATGAAGAGGCCTGCGGACTTTACCTGAAGCCACAGCAATACAAGGGAATAAGCTGCCACTGCTGCTGTTCAAGAACTGCAGACACTTGAATAGTACCTACCACCATGGCCGTCCTGCCCCTTACCTACGTTTGCCATGCTACCAGCATGCTAGTGGCTGAACAATATATCACAAAAGCTGCTCTCAAGGGATCTTGCAGCTGGGAAGCGCTGTTCATTATGCTTGACAACCCCGCTCTGGCCTCCACGGTCCTCATTGTGCATTGGAATGAGACCTGCAGTACATCAGGTGGTATTGATCTGCAAGGAAGGACCTCCGGAGTTAACATTGAACTGAAGACAGACGAAGTGGTGAACCAAAGATTCTTTTTTTTATTTTTTTGAGCTTTGTAGGAAGTGGAGGTCTGCATAAGCCAAAAGGACAGTCAATAAAGCTTTTTAATCTATTATGATCATTATCTCTACTTGTAAGGCTTGCTTGCGTGACCTGAAATTCAGCTTTTGTATGGTTGGAAATAATGCACTACATATACGAAACCTGGTCCGATCATCTCTCGGGAATAGTTTGCTGGTGCTGCTTGCTTGCTTGCTCGGCGAGCAAGCTCCAGTGGATACCTGCGACGGTGAGTCAGACTGTGGTTTTACTGCCAACCAATTTTTTTTGGGCGGTTTGGTGGTTTGGTTTGAATCTAGACAATTTATTTCTTCGGAATATCGTATTGAAGCACCAATCAAAGGGAAACGATGTGCAATCTACAGGATTGACTTTTTGGCAGAAAAGAGCGAAATGCCTCCAAATCCCAAGGATTGTGGCAGGCGATGAATAATAGCGGCGACTAAAGACATCGAACGCATAGAATGGACACTCCGTAACCCACGGAGGAGTCGGCGGGTTTTCGCAAGCACGGCTCCGATGTCGTTCCCGGACTTGCGACCGCCTCCGGATTTTTCTTTTTAGTGGGAGTCATTTTTGGTCATTTTTTCTTTTGCCTCCCGTCCAATTCGGACTGCGGGGCTCAGAGGAGGAAAGATTGGTCTGTGACCTCCGTCCTGAGGCAACTTTTTTCCCTTCCCGACCCAGTCCGCCGCCGCGCACCCCGCCAGATCCTCCCTCTCTTTTCTACTTCTTCTTCTACCTCTCCTTCTCCCCCCCCCCCTCCTTCAATCTTCCTTTCTCTTTCTTTCTTTCCTCCTCATCCCATCCTTTTCCTTCCTCTATCCTCCTTTCCATCCCCTCCTCCATCTTCACATCACACACAATGGCCACCTACGCCCTCCCCCAGTCCCACCGGGACGTAAGTACTCCATGTCTTCCAGAAAGAACCAAAGCAGTTGACTGACTCATCGGTGCAGCAAATGGAGAAGTCTCTCGTCGAGTCCGACCCTGAGATCGCCCAGATCATGGTATGTTCTGCCTCTCAATTCCTCATCAATAACCAATGATCAAGAAGAATACTAACATGCATTTTTTCTATAGGAGAAAGAAATCCAGCGTCAGCGTGAATCCATTGTCCTGATCGCCTCGGAGAACTTCACCTCCCACGCCGTCTTCAATGCCCTGGGCTCTCCCATGTCCAACAAGTACTCCGAGGGTTATCCCGGTGCCCGTTACTATGGTGGTAACCAGCACATCGATGCCATCGAGCTTACTTGCCAGGCTCGTGCCCTCAAGGCCTTTAACCTTGACTCCGAGAAGTGGGGTGTCAACGTGCAGTGCCTCAGTGGAAGCCCTGCCAACCTCCAGGTCTACCAGGCTCTCATGCGCCCCCACGACCGCCTCATGGGTCTCGATCTCCCCCACGGTGGTCACTTGAGTCACGGTTACCAGACTCCTTCCCGCAAGTACGTCTTCTAAGCTTCTACGGCTTCTTTCGAGCTCTTCCTGTCAATATCAAGCAGCTGCTAACGTCATTTCCTGTAGGATCTCTGCTGTCTCCACTTACTTCGAGACCTTCCCCTACCGTGTCAACCTTGAGACTGGTATCATTGACTACGATACCCTCGAGGCCAACGCCGAGCTCTACCGCCCCAAGATCCTGGTCGCTGGTACCTCCGCTTACTGCCGTCTCATTGACTACGAGCGTATGCGCAAGATCGCCGACAAGGTTGGCGCCTACCTCGTCGTCGACATGGCCCACATCTCTGGCCTGATCGCCGCCGGTGTCATCCCCTCTCCCTTTGAGTACGCCGATGTCGTCACCACCACCACCCACAAGTCCCTCCGTGGTCCCCGTGGTGCCATGATCTTCTTCCGCAAGGGTGTCCGCAGCCACGACGCCAAGACCGGCAAGGATATCCTGTACGACCTTGAGGGTCCTATCAACTTCTCCGTCTTCCCTGGTCACCAGGGTGGTCCCCACAACCACACCATCACTGCCCTTGCCGTTGCCCTCAAGCAGGCTGCTTCCCCTGAGTTCAAGCTCTACCAGGAGCAGGTCATCAAGAACGCCAAGGCCCTTGAGAATGAGTTCAAGGTTCTGGGCCACAAGCTCGTCTCTGACGGTACCGACAGCCACATGGTCCTCGTCGACCTCCGCCCCAAGAGCCTCGACGGTGCCCGTGTAGAGGCTGTCCTTGAGCAGATCAACATCGCCTGCAACAAGAACTCCATCCCCGGTGACAAGTCCGCTCTCACCCCCTGCGGTATCCGCATTGGTGCCCCCGCTATGACCACTCGTGGCATGTCCGAGGACGACTTCAAGCGCATTGCCCGCTACATTGACCAGTCCATCAACATCTGCAAGCAGGTCCAGAGCGAGCTGCCCCAGGGCGCCAACAAGCTCAAGGACTTCAAGGCCAAGGTTGCCTCCGAGACCGTCCCCGAGATCCTCGAGCTCCGCAAGGAGATTGCCCAGTGGGCCAGCACCTTCCCCCTCCCCGTCTAAGTGTGATCACTGCCCCGGGGTAGCTTTCAACAATATGATACCACATCTTCTTTTTATGATTTTGTTTTGGTTTTCGAGTTCAACATCTAGCCGGTGTGTCGTTTTATACAGGGGTTTTATACAGGACTGCTTTTTCAACCTTACGCGGGTCATGGGACATGGATATGCATGAGCATGTGTGAATGATTTGAGGAGAAAAAAAATTGAGCACCAGGATGCTTTCTTCAACACTTTCTTCAACAGGACAGGAAAAGTTCATGGTTGAACATCAAAGGCTTTAACCGCCTTGACTGAGTTTAGTATCAGTATCAGATAACTCAGAGTTAATAATTCATGAAGTTCAACTTCTCACATGTGTTTCCATATCGTAGCAGTGGTAGTAGCACTCTTCCGAGCCGTTTATACGTAGTTCAAGGTGCCTCTAGGGTTCCTCCTGCGTTACCCATCAATCTGTGCTCCATCTGTCAATCGCTTATTTCCCAAGTCTGTCTACTGCCTCACAGCTCAACCTTACCATCCCCAAACTGACTGAACCCCATTGACCCCATCGCCGCATCGGCCTTCTCCCTCTGTTCCTCCCACTCCTTCACCATCAAAGCCGCCACATTCTTCCCCATCAACGCGCTCGTCTCCATCGTCGAGATGAAGTTCTCGATGCCCCCCGTATACCATACGTGGGGCGCCAGCGCGATCTCCTCGAAGGTCACTCGCGGGTAGACGAACGGATAAGGCCGCCAGACCTTCTCATGGAACCAACTGATGTCCTTGCTTGGAAGGTCTTCGATGGACGAGGCGGTGGCAGTCTCCTTCATGTCCTGGACCTCTAGTGGGTCCGCGAGCCCGAGGATCGAGCGTAGGAAGGCGGCGGTAGGGCGTTCGGGGGAGAAGATCTTATAGACGTAGTGCTCTTCCGGCTGTGGTTGGTCGTCCTCGGGTTCTGAAGTAGTGGGGTGAGAAGAAGGAGGAGGGGGAACAACCACGGTGCGGAGGGTACTAATACTCCAGAAGTTGGCGGGGCCGACGCCCTTTTCGGCTTTGCCTACGGTAGGGTCCAGGTCGTGGGGGAGGGTGGTGAGAATGGTTTCTGGGGTGTTGGGACCGGAAAGGTTGAAGTGGGCTGGCGAGAGGCGGTGCGGGGAGGAGAAGAGGGTTACGTGCAGTTTTACGAAGGGGACATCGTCGGGGGTGATCTGCAGGGGTGGGGTTGTGGTGATGTCGGTGAACTGGAAAGGGGCAGCGATGATGATTTCATCAAAGTCTTCTTCTTCGGTCTGAGCTGAAGACGAGGTGCTGCTAGCCTTGAATGTGAGGCTTGCGGGACGGTGCTGCTGGCCTGGGGCGTCCCAGTTGATGGATGTGACGGTGTGATTCACACGCACGGAGGCCCCGGAGGCCTTGAGCATGCCGTCGAAGATCTGCCAGTTGCCGCCTTCGATGGCCATGGCGCCGTCGGTGGCGAGGCAGACCATCGTCTCAAGGCCGTGGATGAGGCCTAGGTTCTGTCCGTAGTTGACGCGCGTGCTGGCTTGGACGATCTCGCGGGAGAAGAGATCGGAGATGCGGTTGAGCCGCAGGAATTCCAATCCGGGCACGGCGACGGTGTTAAGGAGCCCGACGGCCTCGGTGGCTTGGGTGAGGGACCGGAAAGGGAACATGGGTCCGTCGTAGAGTTGCAGGAACTTGTTGACGGTGGACTTCATCAGTCGGTAAGCGTTGACCGGTGCCAATCCGTATCGCCAAAGCAACTTGGCAAGGTTCCACCAGCCAGAGGTGTCTTTGAACACGAACACCATCTGGTCCCCGTCCCAGATGCCGATGGTGTCGTCGGTCTCTCGGGGTCGCTCATAGCTGGCGCTCCGGGCGTTGAGTCCCAGGTCTCTGGACGCATTCACCAGGTTGTAGTTGACGCTAACAAAGATCGAGGCCCCCAGTTCAATTGGGTAGCCCGGGTGGTCGAAGACGTTGACCGTGGTTGAGCGGCCTCCAACATACGAAGAGCGCTCGAAGACAGTGATGTTGACGGGAACATGTTGGGCATCAGCGTACTTGCGGAGAGAGTATGCAGCCGATGATCCTGCAGCTCCAGCGCCTATCTAGGATGTCAGTCATCAAAGCGTGGATTGCAATGGAGTATGGTATTAGTTACCGATGATCGCGACTTTCTTGGGAATGTTCTCTCCGAACGAGCTCAAGGGTTGCTGTTTAGCGGCATTGCTGCCAGGAATGAAGCATAGAATGAACAGATAATATATAAGCTGAGTATATAGAAGGTAGACAAAGGATGGACGCTTGGGATGAGAATTCATGATAGCAAGTTTCTTAGTGGATAGAGTAGAGATGGGATCCGTGCTTGCATAAGGGACCAACTCCCTCGATGATGATATTATGACGCTTCGACGGCAGAAAGAGGTATGCACTTTTCTACTCAGTAACACACAGACTCAATAGGTCATTTGCGAACAGAAGTGATGAGAGAGATCAAACAGTGAGAGTGAGTAAAAAGAAGAAGTAGGCTGTAGTTACGGATACTCCGTCGGTGATGCATCGAGCCATATCAAAGGCGCTAATCCTGATTAGGCTAAGGTGCCTGGGGCCGGGACTCTATCGCTTATCGCTTTTCTACGGGCTTTTTTTTCCCAGCTGCCCAAAAATCATCGCATCGCTCAGTTGCTTCGTACAGGACACTCGATCCATTGTATTCTGCTTGAAGCCAATTGCACGTACTCGTCACGACTGCGCATATCATCTTATTCATATATCGCTACATTTGACCGATCTGACTCACCGACCATGGACCCCTATGACAGCGACTCATCTTTCGACGATGAGGGGGACTTCACCGAGACCGGCGTGCTCTTGGGTTACGCAGCAGACGAGATTTTAGAAGACACAATCAGTCACCTGGGTGGAACTCCGGTACATCTCCTCTGACACCGCTTCACAAGAAAGCATCTACAAGAACAAGTTTCACTGACGAATGTTATTGCCCCAGACCTGGCTCGACGACGCTACCCCGCCTCCGGGCGAATTCGCCAAATGCAAAGTCTGCAACTCGCCCATGCTTCTCCTCCTCGAACTGCACGGTGATCTCCCAGACGACTTCCCGGACAATGAGCGACGTCTATACATCTTTGCCTGTCCCAGGAAACCCTGCAACCGCAAACCCGGCAGCATCAGAGCTCTGCGCGCTACCCGCAAGGTGAAGAGCGAACAGCCCCGAGGCGCAAAGGGACAAGAAGAAGTGGAGGAGATCCCAACCGAAGCCCCCAGCAAGGAAGAGGAGAAGACAAAGAACGAGGCTCCTAAACCGGATCTCGGCGCAAGTCTATTCGGATCCTCCTCCCTGATCGGCAGTGTCTCCGCCAACGCCAACCCTTTCTCCTCCGGCGGAGCTGGTGCAAGTAGCAACCCATTCTCCAGCAACAGCAACCCGTTCGCCGCGCCCGCCCCCTCTCCTGGTCTAGTCGCCAAACCATCCACCCCGGCATCGACGACCGCCGCCGCTGCTGCCAACACCCTCTCCGATTCCTTCGCCGACAAAGTCCGCGTCTCCTCCCCACCCCCACCGCCCGCAGCATCATCTAAGACCATCACACCCCCCGAGGAGACCTCGGGCCCCGTCACCCCGTGGCCGGCCGACTCCGACTTCCCCGCCCCGTATCCGCGGTTCTACCTCGATGCCGAGTACGAGACGCTCTCGCGGCCCTCAACGCCGACGATCCCGGACAACGTGACGATCGACAACAGCGAGGACACCGGCGGCAGCGGCGGGGCCGACCTCAAGGACGCCTTCGAGTCCGAGCTGGACAAGGCCTTCATGCGCTTCTCCACCCGGCTGGGCCACAACCCCGAGCAGATTCTGCGGTACCAGTTCCGCGGCAACCCCTTGCTCTACTCGCACACGGACGCCATCGGCAAGCGCCTGCACGAGGTCCTCGCGCACAAGCCCGCCAACGCGCACATCGCCACGACGGGGGGGCCGTCCCTCTCCAGCCGCATCCCGCGCTGTGAGTACTGCGGCAGCGAGCGCGTGTTCGAGTTCCAGCTCGTGCCGCACGCCATCAGTGTGCTCGAGGACGGCCGGGAGGGCGTCGGGCTCGGTGACGCCGGCATGGAGTGGGGAACGATCATGTTGGCCGTGTGTGGCCGGGATTGTGGGCCGAAGGAGGTCGGCGTCGTGGGCTATCGTGAGGAGTGGGCGGGTGTGCAGTGGGAGGAGGCTGCTAAATAGATTGATTGATGGATGGATGGATTCCGCTCTCTTTTTCCGTCCCCTCAAATGGGGGGGGAGACAAACGGGTGTGAACCTGAAATCCGAACCCTCCCTTCTTCCACCCACTACCCACACCTAACGCTTTACCCATGAATAATTTGATGTTGATGATGACCATTTTTACTATATATATACATACTCTACCATGTTCATAGACGCCATTGAGCTTTTTGGCCTCGTTGGAAATCCAAAAGTATACCTATTCAGTGATACATGCATCCAGACACAAGTATCTCCGATTATTATCGAGGCAGTGCGACAGAAAATGCCACTGGATTACGTCTATTTGATTTTTGAAGTGATTTCTTTTTGTTTTCCTCGCTTCCTGTTCCTTTCTGCTTTACAATAAAAAAAAGGATATCTTGGGACTAAGAACTGAATGCATGGAAAGGCACCGTTGCAACGGGGGAGAGAGACAGATTCATCTAGATGTAGATGATGAAGATGGTAATCAACACACGCAAAGCAGCGAACCAAAACTCGAAACGCCGATTGCGCCAGGTTCCTGACTTCCCAGTCCCCCCGTCTCTTTCTAATCCCCACATGTTGGTCTAACCCTCTCCGTTTTTCTTCCCCATGGGGTTTCATCATCATCTTATTTTGGGAGCTTCATGACTCATAAGTCATAGGTGAAGTTCGGATTATGCCTGTCCCAAGTTTTCCTTCTTCCTTCTTCCTCTCGGTGCATCTTTCACAGATGGACCGGAAGAAGAAGGGGAGAAGAAATGAGACGTTTGAAAAGGATCAACGGGGCTAGATCGAGAGCCCCGGATCAACCTTCAAGGCACAAGGAGAAACATAAGTAAAAAGTATTAGCAAGAATGTGAAGGGTGGAAAAAGCGGTCCGAAAGAGAGAAACGAGATTTGAATAAGACGTCACGGTTGCGATTTCGGTTGATTCGAGAAGGGGGGGAAATCCGATGCAAATCCTCGAAATAATGATATTTGGGGACTTTCCGCTCAGGCAGCCTGCTCGAAACCTCTGCGGATGACACGACCGAACATATCCACACCCACGCGCTCGCTCTTGACCTCGCTGCGGGCCTCGTTCTCCTTGTTGGTGGGCACCTTGATGACGGCACCGTCGACCTCCCAGCTGCAGACCTCGGCGACGAACTTCTCGAGAGCCTCACGGCTGCGGAGGTCGAGCCACTGCTCCAGGACCTCGGCGTTGACCTCACGGAAGGCCTTGCCGACCTCGACGGCGATGCGGATGCGGACAAGCTCCTCGAATCCGGCGACGTCAGCGACCAGATCGGCGTACAGGTCGTCGGAGTTCAGGGTGGACCAGAACTGGGCGTACTGGGCAGACTCCAGGAGGGTAGACAGACGGGCGAGCTTCTGGACGGACTCAACGAAGTCGGAGGTCTGGGCGGCGGCTTGGGCTTCGGGGTTGGAGGACTGGAAGGGCTGGGTGTGGGCGGGGAGCAGAGCAAGGCAGAGGGAGAAAGCGGGAGAAGGGAAGACGGTGAGAGCCTTGACGAGGATGTTGGTGACGGTCTCGGGCTGGAGAAGGTGGGGGTTGAACTGGTAGCTGTTGAATCAAAGACAATTCGAGGAACGGGTTAGCCATGACAAGTACCGTCAAACTCGGAGCGGAGAGTGATGTAGTGTGCGATGAATAGAAGCTTGGGTGGCTTTCATTTTCAGGAGAATTGTGATCTCGACATGCCCCATAGTAGGGTGTCAGGTAATAGGAAACGTGATTGTAAATGAGATTTTCTTCATCATATAAAAACCATTTATTCTTATCCCCGCGTCGGAGCGCTTGGTTCTCGGGAAGGAGGTGCAGTGTGTAAGATAGTAGGCGCATGGGCGAAGAAGAGACTCACAGCTTCAGCAGGGCCAAGTTGGCATAGCAATCGAAGGTGCGGTCCTCGCACTGCTGGGCGACGTAGTCCTGGAATACCGTGGTCGTCTCCGGGTTGTATCTGTCGAGGCCGTTGAGGATGGCATCGATGTTGGCCGGGCGGGTCTCGCACTTGTCGAAGGTGACACCCATTTTGACGAAGAAGAGACTTTTGGAGGGAAGGTAGAGGTGGGAGGAGGGGAGGTTGAAGAGGGTGGAGTTGGCGAGGGGTATGAGAAGTTGGAAAGCGCGGGATTGAATCTGGCCTGGCTGGTTTGGCTGCCCTCTGCCCGTCGGTTTTTGGTGGGTTTTTCGTGATTGTCTCGCTGTGCGGCGGGCATGTTTTCGGATGGGTGCCGAGAGCGGATAGTTTCTCCGATGCAGCATATGGGCGGTATATTGGAGCAAGACCTACCTTTTGATGACTGTGACATAGGACATACAAAGCACGAGATGGCTGTTGAACCACCTACGTCGGTCTCGAGGACGGCCAAAAAAATCAGCGTTATGGAAAAGAGTGAGTGATATAACAACATTGTATCGAACGAAACAAGACAAAAAAGGTATTGACAAGAGTGGGATTCGAACCCACGCTCTTTCGAACTAGTGTTTCGGAAGTTCCTAAAACTAGCGCCTTAGACCACTCGGCCATCTTGCCATTTGGTATATGTGATTGTTATATATTAAATGCAAACAATGCACATTGTTCTGCTAGTATAACTTCGACCAACACAATAGGCTGTTTGTGCGAAATCAATTATCACACTGTTGGTCCCATGGCTACTCAATCGACTGTAGTGCCTTTTGAGGATATTGCAATCGACCGAAAGGGTGCAGTTAGGCGGTTGAAGTCGGCGGCACCTGTGAATATAAATCATGAATACAGGTCAACGGGGCCTAATCGGTATTCGTCTGTGGACGATATAGCAGTATAAGGTAGCAACTTGGAACCACAGGAGATACCCCTTTACCATCAACGGCTATGATGTATAACCAACCAGTAACCACGGGACAAGAAACGTATCATCACCACGCCACCGTTCGTCGCCCCTTAATCAGTGGTCTGACTGGAATACCCGAGCTCCCGTGGTAGGGAATTCCCGCGGTAGGGAAACGCCGTGTAGGGAAACGCCGAAAAGTAGGTAGGTAAACCCCGTATATAAATGAAATCAAGAGTAACCTAAACCCATAGCCTATCCTGCAGGAGCTCTCATGTACCTAAACTCAATATTACCACCTGCAAGGAACGAAATTTGACTGATTCGTCCTATAAAGCAGCAGCACCATCCACCTTCTTGGGATGAACCAGCCCTAAACGCGACCAAGCACAACAACAATCGCCAGCATGGATGTCCTGCTTGATATTCTCGACACCTTCGTCTTCGACCGGGTCTACGCCTCAGTGCTTCCGAGCTATGAGATGTATCCGGGCAATGCGACCATGGAGACCCAATTCCTTTACAACCAGCACATCGGCCTTTACTATCCGCTGCAAGCGTCCCAGTATGTCAATGCGAGCCGGTGGAAGCGTGACCATCTCCCAAGACAGGCCCTATCATTATTCTTCACTATGTGGTATGTTGCTCTTAATTTTAAGCTTCATCAGATTTAGTGGCTAACTTAAATGGTTATGATGAAGGATTTTCGGTGTTGTCGTGTACCTCCTTGGCAGCACGATCCTATACCACACTGTATTCGACAAGTCTTTGATGAAGCATCCACGAATCCTGCACCAGCAGATCCGACAGGAGATCAAGCAGGGTCTATTTGCCATGCCTGTTATGTCCATCCTCACTGTTCCATTTTTCTTGCTGGAAATTCGTGGATGGTCAAAGCTATATGACTTCACAAGCCAGGAGCCCTTCCCTGGATATTCCTACCTTCAATACCCGCTTTTCATCTTCTTCACGGACACAGGAATCTATTGGATCCACAGATGGGAGCACCATCCTTCTGTTTACCGTTTCTTGCACAAGAAGCATCACAAGTGGATCGTGCCGACACCGTACGCCAGCTATGCGTTCAACCCTTTCGATGGCTGGGCTCAGAGTCTGCCCTACCACATCTTCCCACTGCTGTTCCCTCTGCAGAAGTGGGCTTACCTGGGGCTTTTTGTCTTTGTAACCTTGTGGACCCTCGCGATCCGTAAGTCCCCCCTCCCTTGCTGTTAAAAGCCACGACCACAGCTGACAACCTGATTAGACGATGCTGAATGCCTCTCACGTTCTGCCGTGATCAACGGACCCGAGTGTCACACGCTGCATCATCTGTACTTCAACTATAATTATGGGCAATTCACCACGTTCTGGGACCGATTGGGTGGCACATATCGCAAAGCCAAGGGCGACGAACTGAGGCATAAGAACGAGTAAGAGATATTATGTCGGAGAAGATGGTCCAGAGGAGCTGGAATCCAAACCATCGAGGCGTTTCCGGGATGTATGGGCTTGATTGTATGCTGTACATAGATGTATGATATGAGTACTGTAATTATTAATATGAACACCAATCACGGTGTTCCTTCTTCCGCCGCAACATTATGAATAAACTCATTCAGCTTGCCCAAGTCGTCAGTAGCTGCGGTGTCTAGGTAGCAAAGGCTCTTGTCCCGGCCAGCGGCTCGGTCGAGCGTAGCATTTAGAAGCCACCAAAGCTCTTCTGCATGTTTGGGATAGCCCAGACTTTGTGTCTTCTCTTTGTCGAAAATGCCACCAACTGAATCCCAAATCCGTTTCCAATTGTCCGCAGCGAGCTTGATAGCGTTTGGTGAGATCCATCCGAGTAAGCCGGTCCTTGCCTGAAATGCTAGGGAGTGCATCGCTGATCCCACATCTTATCAGCGAGGCTGTCATCTCAAGGGGCCAAACAGGCATTACACATACCGTACATCAACACTAGGGTGTGTTCTGCTGCAAGTGATCGGCTCCATGCTACCAACTCACCAATATCCGTGTCGAGTAGGCGGGTGATGAATTGTCTTAAGGTTGGAAGTGAGGTCCGTCCTCCGTTGTCCGAAGCCACAAGCTCGTTGAACGCAGCTGTACTTTCGGCCTCGAATAGTGCAGAGTTCCAGGGAAAGTCACAATCCATCTCGAAGATAGACAATGCAGGATGGTTGTTAAAACAGACCGTGAGAAATCCGTCCGCGAGGAAAGCCCAACAGGAAACTCTGAAGTTGCCTCAATAAATGTCTTTGACAGTGGCCTATATTATAGGTGCTTACCGTACAAGGACTTCCTCCGCTATGAGCTTCCTCCAAGTGAGCTCATCGCAGATCTGGGGAGCCATACTCCGTTTGTATTGGAAAATGCCCATTGATCGTATCGTGGAGATAACACACGGGTGTCTTATGATCCGAATGCGCCGTCTTGTTTGCAGACTCCCCTGTCCAAACTGAAGCATCTCGATTATCAGGGCTGCTTGAACAACTTCGAGTTCTGGAAACGACTGAGAAAGTTGGCTGATATGAATTGATGCTGCCGAAAGATTTGCCACGCGTCGAAAGATATACTCCTCGGCGACGTCAAGCAGCCCAGGTGGCACGACAGTTCCATCTTGAGAAGTCGCGTATGTTGCCCCGGCCAAAAAGATTGAGATGAGGAGAGAGTTTGACACATTTCCTGGGTCAAATGTTGGGAAGTGTACAATCGGGAGATGCCAGTGGAGGGATTGAAAGTAAGCAGAGATGAAAATTGAAAGATTGGAAGTTGTAAACAGCGGAATCAAGCCGGAGACATCAAGCGGTCTATTTAGGCCCTCACTATCAGGACCCATAGAGTTCGATGTTTCCACCAGCTCTACCATCAGGTCATTCAATTGTCTGGCTAGCCCCGAAGACAAGGCGCCTTCAGAGGTGAGATCCAACACGGGATACTGGCTTGCTATAAAAGACGGCTGAAAAAACATATCTGCAGCTGCAGAAGAGCTCATAAATGACTGCATGGCGCAGAAAGGGCTGAGTGCATCTTCGAGGTTTAGATGGAGGCCATCGAGGTTCCTTTTGGTGGAGCTTTTTGCTGTTTCTGCAATTGCAAGCTTGTCCTTCACCACAGCTGGATCAGTGAAGTGAGAGAGAAAGAAAAACGACCTCTTGCTTGCGAGTGATCTGTGCGAGGATACTGGTGAAGGTGGGACGGGCGTTAAGCAGAGAGTTTCTGTAGGTGAAGACGCCACACTTCCGAAAGAACACTGCCGACCCAGGGCTTTACAACGAGAACATGGTGAGTTCTTGTCGCAGGCTGTTTTGGAATAGGTACACTCATCACAGGAGCGTTTCTTCCGGCCAGGCTTAGACGCTGGCGGTGGGGGCTTGTTGTACTTCCTTGCACATATCTTACTATGTCGTCGCGCAACCTCCCTAAATCCCGTCAGACATAACCCATCGACGGGGAAGGGGCTCGGCAGGAATGAGAGCTCACTGCTTCTGAAAGGCCTTATTGCAAATGGGACATATTGAAGAGAGCGATTCAGTAGTATCTGGGCTTGTCAGCCTCCATGCTTCGGTGTTCCCCGGCTCTCCAGGCGGGAGAGGAGTGCGTACGCGTCGCCTCGTGCCGAAGCAGGTGGCTCTTTCTTTGGTAGGTCTTATCGCAATGAGAGCACTGGAACATGGTGTCAGTGCTACTGGAGGGAAAAGAGTTCTACATAGTCATCGATAAGATGATAGAAGATCATGAAGACCATTTTGCGAAAGGGAGACAAGATCGGATTAGATCCCGGTTGGGAAGGCAGCAGCCTTGTTTTGCTTAGTCATCCGCCTAAACTAACCAAATAACCATAGGCCAATTAAGCATTAAGTACACTGGGCAAAGTATAAAACTTCACTTCTCGGATTCAGCTTGTGGGGCTTAGGCTGAGAGAGCATGCTTTCTGGTCGAGCATATGCAAGCAAGCAACACCGTCATTTACCTCAGAATGGGTGAAGTCCTTCGAGGAGGAAGATGAATTTCATAAGCAGCAGTGCAACTCACTACAAGACCTTTCAAATGCCTAAGTATAATTACCGATACTGGGAAAAAGAGCAGAGGTTGATTAAGTCTGTTAAGCTTAGTGTGTACTGTATGTGTGTATGTCAAATATTGATACCACGCTTCACTAATCGAAGTGCGGGGAAGAAGAGAAAACACAACCACTTTCGCTCTTCAGTCCGACTGTGCCGGTCTAAAGCAAGCAAGCAAGCATCATCTTGATCTCAGTGGCCAGTTGCTGCAGCACGTCAGGGATGAAATGCAGGTGTTTCCACGTAGATCGTCTGCATTCCCCTCCCCGGCGGGGGATAAATCTGGAAAGCAGCTCTGCATTTACCCCAGTGAATTTCCCCTCTTTCCTGCCCCATGTTCTTTTTCTCCAGAATCCTCTGGAAGCTGCTCAGTATACTCAGTATGCAATCACTTTGCTTTCCCATCTGCCATCACTTGATCGCTTTGCTATTTGTCCTGATACCGGCGATTGCTGCTATTCAGAAAGATTATTCCCAATATGTGAATGCCCTGATGGGTTCGGAAGGACCCTATCCAGGCAAAGGCTATGGAGGAGGCGATATCTTCGTGGGAGGAGCGCGGCCTTTCGGCGTCGCAAAGGTAGGTATCGATACTACGGCTGCAAACTGGAGCCTGGCGGTCCTCAACGGGGGGTGGACACCAGATGGAAATGTCACGGCGATCAGTAGGTGGACATGACCACTCAATGAATACTCTCAATCGTTGACTAGCATTTCCCTACTTACCTAGCCATGATGCATGAGAGTGGTACTGGAGGCGCACCGAAATATGGAATCATTCCCCAGATGCCGCTCACAAATATTGCGCCTCCGGTGAATCTGCTCAACAATTTGACCTACGCCCAGCCTAGAGTAAGCTGCTTGAAAGAGAACAAACTCAACGGTATGGACTCATAAGCAATTCAGGTTGGCAATGATACAGCCAGCGTGGGCTACTTTGCAACAAGATTGCAGAACGGCGTTCAGGTCGAGCTCTCGGCCTCTCGTCATGCTGGAATCATCCAGTATAGCTTCCCTGAGGGCGAGAAGCATGTACTGGTCGATCTTTCCCATGTATGACACCTAGGTTACATATAGCTTCAAACTTCTGCATCGCTAACATTTGCCTAAGTATCTTCCTGGGTCACCCAATGACCCCAATGGCCAATTCTACGTTGCAGGCGAAATCCAATTGGAGGCTGAAGGACGAGCTTACTCTGGCTATGGGACGTATATCGGTGGCTGGAACAACGGTGAGTGCCAGCCTGCAACAGTACTCTCTCTGCAGAGAGTCTGATCGGGAGCCAGGTGCGCCGTTTACGGTTTACTTCTACGGAGAATTTTCTATAGCCCCAGAGACAGCTTGCACCTTCTCAGGGAAGAACACCGAGCCGATGGCGCGTTATCAGAGCTTCGCCAACGGTGGCATCAGTCAGCCTGTATACGGTAACTTGACTAACAAGAAAGCCACATCAGGACCCATGAATGATCGCATCGGGGCGCTCTTCAGTTGGAACACGACATCCGGCGCTCAAATTATTTCCAGGGTTGGTGTATCCTTCATTTCTGAAGAAAAGGCCCGTGCCTATATTGAAACAGAGATTCCATCCTGGGACTTGAATGACACGGTGCAATCAACTGTGGAAGAATGGAACCGAGATGTGTTCAGCAAGACTCTGGTTGCATTGGATGAAACAGCGAACATGACGCATGTGCGGCTGCTCTACAGTTCACTCTACTTTATGCACCTGATGCCGTCCGATCGGACCGGGGAGAATCCTCTCTGGCAGTCGAATGAGCCATTTTGGGACGACTTTTATACAATGTGTCAGTATGAGGAACATTCTTCCGATATCTATTACTAATGTATACAATCAGGGGATATTTTTCGCTGCACGATTAGTTTTTACCATATATACCAACCTGACTACTACGAGTCCATGATTCGAGGTCTGATCGATATATGGAGGTATGATCCCTAGATATGAGCAGCACGGAATGGCCAAGGAAGAGTGGCTCTAATATTTTCTCCCTCCTGAAGGCATCAAGGTTTCCTACCAGATGGACGCTCAGGAAACTGGAATGGATTAGTCCAAGGCGGCTCCAATGCCGATAATGTGTTGGCAGATGCATACATCAAGGGTCTTCGCGGGGCGATCAACTGGACTGACGGCTATGCCGCCATGAAGACCGATGCGGAGGTGATTCCATACAACACATGGGACCCCACAGACCCCTCGGCCAGCACCAAAGAGGGGCGCGGCGCCCTGGGTGATTGGCTCGAGCTTGGCTACGTCTCACAAGATCGTAACACAAGATGTATATCCAGGACCGTTGAGTACAGCCTAAATGATTTTGCGCTGAGCCAAGTCGCCTCGGGAGAGATGCCCAGTGACCAGGAAAAGTATTTGAATCGGTCCGCTGGATGGCAGAATATATGGAACCCGGATGTCTCTAGTCTGAACTTCACAGGATTTCTGGCACCTAGGTTCTCCAACGGCACGTTCAACAGTAGCACATATGATCCGCGGTACTGCGACAAGTGTGAGTGGCTGGACTATACATATGAAGCCGTGCCCTGGGGTGAGTGACATCCATGGTATAATAGAATGTCTACTCACGCACCTAATGTCTAGAATACTCTTTCGTCATTCCCCATGACATGGAGACTCTGGTTCATTTCATGGGAGGCGTGGACACATTCGAATCTCGACTTGATCTCATGGTAAGATTCCCCCGCCGCCCCGAGGACCCTGTCTAACTCAGCAGTTTGCGCCAAATATGTCCGTGCAAAGCCTCGGATCGAACGGAGCTGGGATCACGACAATTATCAACATAGGGTACGCATTCCCGTTTAGACCAACGACAAAACTAAGACTAATGACCGTGGTTAAGTAACGAGCCGGACTTCGCCACGCCTTACCTGTACAATTACATCAACAAGCAAGCAAAAAGCGTCCAAAGATCGAGGGGCCTCGGATACCAATAGTGAGTGACACGGACGGAGATATTACAAAGGAGTATGATTAACCGTTCATGTAGTTTCAACGATGCCCTCTACGGAGTCCCCGGCAACAGCGATGCAGGGGCCATGAATTCATGGCTTTTGTGGCAGATGCTGGGGATCTACCCGGTGGTCACCCAGCCAGTGTATCTGATTGCCTCGCCCTGGTTCCCGGATCTCAACATGACCGTCAACGGCAACCAGACGCTTCGGATTCTCGCGAAAGGCCTGGACCAGGGCTATTATGTGCAAAGCGTGAAAATCAACGGACAGGCCTGGACGAAGAATTGGTTCGAGCACGAGGATCTTATGGCGCGGGGGGGCACGATCGAGTTCGAGCTGGGGCCCAACATGACGGCTTGGGAGACCGGCAGTGTGCCCCCTTCCCCGGGACATAGGAGATTGTGAGTGAGAAAGTTTCCTCTGCATCGGCTACACAAGCCACATATCAGGTGTCTGTGTTGGTACTATTTTTGGAGCGCACCCGAGCCATGAGGGATATGTCATTTCGTGCACCATAGAAAAGAAAAGACATCAACCACAAGCATTGGCTAGTGGTTGATGGCGCGCCAGGTAAAGTGTTTTTGGTGCTAAGTGGGGTTCAGGATAGATTCCCGAAATGATAGTAAACCACTAGCCTCCAATTGCTTTAATGAGTTTGAACTCGAGATAGACAATCGATCTGATCTAGAACTGATACTGTGCTACGCATACATCGAGAGCGTAGCACACACACACGCGCGCGCACACACACACACACACACACACACACACACACACACACACACACACACACACACATTGTAGTCTAGCATCTCGACAACGCCGTCTTGAAGTCCACTTTTTTCACAGATGCGGGGAAACCACAAAAGAAAAGACGAGATTCAAGCCCCCCGTCTGCGCGATTTCATGCAGGTCAGTCCCCAAAAACAAGGCCCAACACATTACATAGGAGTTTCCTACGAAGTAGTCGGTAGTTGGACCAATAACGCGCAGCGAGGTATCCCGCGGTATCCCGCGGTATCCCCACCACACCCGACACGTGAAAAGTAAACTCATCCATGCGCGCAAGACACTTCGCAGTGCGCAATGCTTACAATTGATCCTATTGGCAGGCGATCGGAAGGATAAGCCATCCGCTCATCAAGATCAGAAAGCCAAGCTGAGGTTTGTGAGAGGCGGGGGGAGGGGGTTAACGGAAGTTTGTGTGAGAGGGTATCCAAAGCCAAAGACGTACGGTTGACGTCAATGGGAACACCAGCCCAGCCGCTGCGGGAACGTATGGACAAGATGAAGAGAAAAAGAAGAAGAAGAAGAAGAAGAAGAAGATGATGATGATGATGTTGACGATGATGATATATGGTTCCAAGCCTTCCCCTCCTGAATTTCCCTGTTAGTTAATTTTCTTTCGTTCCTGGAGGTTGTGCTTGTGTTGAGGGGACCATAAAGCAATTGACCTCGATATCAATTGTGCACGGTACAGCCAGTACAGTACATTGACACCAACCACCACACACCCATGGTAGGTCGAACCCTGCTGTTCCGTGGATCTTCTCGCGCGGGCGGGCCGAGTCCAGTCTTCCGTGAACGAACATGACCAGCAGAAAAATGACATCTGACTTTTCCTCCTTCCTCAGGCACCAATCCACCTTCTCCAGAATCGGAATGACTCCAATTGCCCCAATTCCATCTCCGGGGGTGGCATCGCGGGTATCGTCCTCGGTACGATGGCAGGCACCCTGCTGCTCCTTTGGCTCTGGAAGCTCTGTGCCATGAATCATGAGATGGAAAGCGAGCCCGACTATGGGGAGACCAATCTGCCTACCAACCGAGCGCGCCATCGCCACCGACATCGACGGAGCCCGTCATACTACTATGTGGAGAAGCCGAGGAGCTCGGTCAGGAGGCCAGCGAAAGTCTATCTTAATTGATGAAAAGTGGATGAGGAATGGAAGGAAGGAAGTAGGGGAAGCTGGGGGAGGGGGACGTTTAATGTGGTTCTCGGGGTTCGAACCACGATGTATGTACATGGTTATAACGTTTATGCTATAATAATACCCTGAATGAATCGAATTGATAAACTGTCCGACGCCTACTTATAAGATTCATGAGCATGAGCATGGTCAATTGATCTGCAAAGTTGTGGTGTTCTTGATTCTCTCAAGTGGGAACGGTTCCATCCTTTCCATTTATATCCTTCTTGGTCTTTATGCAACGCCTATCTGCCTGTCTGCCTATCTGGGCGAAAGTAGGGTGAATCGGCACTGGAAATTAGACGGTCCAGCGCCGAGCATGTTCGTGTCGAAGTCGCATCCAATATACGGTACTCATCCGTAGGCAGTGACATTAATAGATTAACCTGTCAATGATTGTCCATCGCAACAACTTAAACACTTTTATACAGAGTACTAGGCATGGATTGGCACGATTCCGGCTACACGACATCTCCATGTTTCGAATTTATCTGCAGTTGTGTTCCCTTGCCTTGGCTCTGGGAGACTCGCGCAAACCGTTGGCTGCGGAGAGTTGAAGGGGGGTGGGGGAATCAAATGTTTGTGCGGATGCAAAAACAATTTCAAACACCGTTGACAATTCTACCCTTGTTGCTCCCCCCTTTTCTCACCCCTCACGGCGTTACAATCCCGATATCTACTGGTACGTACGTAGAAGCACTGAGTTCGATTCGCCACAAACCTACTACTCTACATGACTTGCCACCGGCAAATCAGCAAATCCAAATCAACTGCCACGGCACCGACCCTCTTGTGCTGTGCTGAGGCCAAGAATGGATCCTTCCAGGGAGAGTGAAATTCCATGCCTTTAGCTGTGCTTGTTTGGTTGATTGTCCCTCGGGAACCGTGGAGTATATGTGCCTCAAAGTGGGTGGGTGGGTGGGACGCAAGGTCATTCGATGGGCAATTGCAGAGGGAGCTCGGCAGTGGCTGCAGGTACAGTGGCGGTGCCATTAGCTCTTTCTAGGTAGTAAGGAGCACTCATTGCTTCATCATGGGTACATAAGTATCATTCCTGGTTGATGATCCCTCAATTAACTCCTTTGCAGCTGCTGTACCGGTGCGCTTATCATTTCAATCAGTTGAACTCTTTCCTTTCCCAGCCAGCAGTTCTCAGTGCTCACACTGTGGACTCATCCCGGAGTTGCTGCTTGTGTTTGACAGTGAACCCCTTGTTCCCCTGAAGCAGAACCCTGATTGGTGTACGGATCTATCTTCGGCCTTACTCGACCCAATCATGTTGGTCCAGGGAACAATCCGAGCCCTTCAGTGGTCGTGGGGATGGCACTAAGCCCCATTAGGACTAAATCCAGGGCCAGGGACCACGCTAGCCAGCCGAACCAGGGTAGATTTGTGGCATACCAGACTGTTTCAGGACTAGTCTCCCTTCATGAGTCGGGTGGTTTCCTGTTTGGAGCAGCCCCTGAAATGATTAGGGCCAAAAACTAGTGACATCGACTGCAGACTCGCAGCTGTGATGAGAGACATGCGCCTTGTCCGTGTCTCCATTTCGGGTTTAAAAAAAGAATAACTCATAATTCTAACTATTATGATCGGACAAGAAAAGAGAGGAGGAGAGAGAGAGAAAAAAAAAGAGAAGGGTTAAAAAAAAACTAGTCATTGTGGTTGGGGTCAGCGAGTATCTAGTAAATTAAATGTCTCTTTCTCTTCCCCTCCCCTCCGTCCGTTCTTCCTCCGCATCAGTTCCATCCCTCTTTCCTCTCTCATCCCTTCTTGTGGGTGGTTTTCAATCTCCTCGTGCGACTCGATCGCACTGCCATTCTTTTGAGACTTGACTCTTCCTCTCTCTTCCTCTTCCCCACGCTTTCGGTCACACTCCTTACGGACCGTTAGAGAGAATCGATCTCAAACACTCACCCCCGGGTGCACTGCCAGGAAACGCCCCTTTATCGCACCTTATCTTGCCAGGAAGCAAGCGTGTGTGACCCGCAGTTGGCCTGACTCGCCTCTGCGCCCTTGAATACTATCATTGACAAAACGAGGGGAACATACTTCTCAGTATCTGAAGCGTGGTGATCCTAAAGGACGTATCCGTCCAATATGTCTTTCTTTAACCTCCTGGCTCTGATCGTGGCCCAGCTTTACTTAGTGGCTGCTCAGACCTCAACCACATGCAACCCCCTCAATGCCACATGCCCGTCGGATCCCGCCTTGGGCACGACTTTCTCGTGGCAATTCAACGAGACGCTTGATTCCAAGATCTGGGAGACCACCAACGGTCATATCGCCATCACCGACGCCGGCGCGAATTTCACCATCGCCAAGAAGCTGGACTCCCCCACTATCAAGTCGACCTTTTACATTTTCTTCGGTGTCGTTGAGTCCTGGGTCAAGATGGCCAAAGGTGGCGGTGTGATTAGCAGTATCGTGTTGGAGTCCGATGACCTGGACGAGATCGACTGGGAGTGGGTAGGCTACAACACCAGCTCAGTCCAGTCCAACTACTTTGGCAAGGGTAACGATACGTCATTTGACCGCGGAGGCTTCCATTATGTTCCCAACGCCGACACCGAGTTCCACAACTACACTACCTACTGGGATGCCGCGAAACTGGAGTGGTGGATTGACGGCACATTGGTGCGCACGCTAAAGTACGAGGATGCCTTGGACGGCAAGAACTATCCGCAAACCCCCTGCACACTCCGCTATGGTATCTGGCCCGGTGGCGACCCGAGCGAGCCCCTCGGAACAATCGAGTGGGCAGGAGGAGAGATCGACTATGATGCTGGTCCGTACAACATGGTCGTCCAGAAAGTGCGCGTGCAGGACTTCCACACCGGCAAAGAGTACGAATATACCAACCATACGGGCTCGTGGGAGAGCATCAAGGTCGTAACGTAAGTCCTCCTCGCCATTGAGATATTCAATGACGCACTACTAACTCTAAGCCTCCAGGGGTAATTCGACGGCTGCCGTGGAATTGAACAAGGAACCGGAGAAGACTCTGGCTCAGAAATGGGCCGAATTGCCCACCGGTGCCAAGATCGGTGTGTACGCTGGCTCTGCGGCGGTCGGAGCCATGCTCCTCGCCGCATTCATCCTGTTCTTCGTGCGCCAGCGCAAGAAGGGTCGTCTTGAACACGCGTTGGACGACGCCAAGTGGAACACGGAGCGGACAGAGATGGACTCTTTCCAACAAAACTGGAAACAGACTGAATGGAGAAGCAAATCTGGCTACAAACCGGTATCATAGCCACGGTCATCAATCACCTGAAACAGAGTACCCCTCTGCTCGATGACGAAAACGAAGGTTTACTTACACGCTCTGGTCGGAAAAGTCACCATCTCCCTCGGTTCCATATGCAAGGATCCTTGCGTCTCGCCTCCCCGATCGGCACGGTGTCCTCGGGACAAAACGGACCAGCCTCGCTCCTGCTTTGCTGGCCAAGGTTGTGCGTGAGCTGTTCTTGTTGTTTGAGCTCCTGGTGATCGTGCATCTATTCCTGCCACGAAGTTCTTCTCTCGACCTTGGTCGATCTCTTATTTCTTTTCATCCTGTACACTTTTGCGACGCTTCTCATTTCCTCAATCTCTGTTTCTATATCTTCCTCTCTGGATTGTCGAGACTCCAGGGCCAACAAACCTTTACTACTTCCTGTATATACGAGTCTATGTGCGTGTGGTCCTATAAGACCCTACTGTTTCCTTCTACTCTTTCTCCTAGACGGGCGTGCGGGAGTTCTGAATTGGGCCAGGCTGCTTTTATTGCGCCCCCATCCTTCCAGTTTGATAGACTTTAACAGATTTCCAGCTCCTGTTATCTCTTATCTATGTCCAGGTCTGAGCTGGAGGCTCCCCGGTCAGTTCCATGTATGTTTCTGAGTCTTACGGTACTCTGACGTTCCGATTCCCCTTCTGGCGAGCACCCGCTGTGTCGAGATCACCTAAGCAAAATGGTCTCACGGTGGGGGCTGCAGAGCCCCCTCCGCCGAGTTGAGCAAGTCCTTAGGGATTGATCACCGATACACGGATTTAGGTCTGGGCTATGTCCTGGCCTCGGACCACCTCAAACGGTATCTTAATGTTGGTTTGGCTTGCCTGTCATCTGGCTCAGTGGGATTACGGGCTGGACCGCTGAAGATGAAGCAGAGGTGCGACACTGGTGTGGTGGACGAGTGTGCCGGTTGGGGCCGAAGATAGATCGATAAGCCTTGTCTGATATGAACCATGGGCCCTGACTGGGTTTCAGACGGCCTGACGTCATGTGCTTCGTGCCTCGGTGTGTTCGGGCCTTGTCGGCGTATGCCACAAAAGAAATAGCGACAGCAAACAGATAAAGGTGGTTGGTTTGGTTTGCTCTGATCGAGAAAGAGACGGTCTCGCGATGGGTAAAAAACGATCCCGGTGCGACTCGAACGCACAACCTCTAGTACCGGAAACTAATGCGCTACCATTGCGCCACGAGACCAGCTGTTGAAGGTATATCATCTAACTTTGACACCATATTCAAACTTTACAGATAATCATGAGTAACTTCGTTTGATGCTTCTCTACTACTTCCTACAACACAGCGTCACTACAAATTGCCAACCTTATTATCACATTCTTGGCTGACTCCAAGTAAAATATATTCTTATTGCTGTTTTGCAAAAGGGCCCGTCCTATCTGCTTCATCTTCACAGCGGGAGTTGGGGACTTGGTTCTGATGCGGCAGAGTATATGTTCTCATCGCTCTCTTTTCACTTATATAACGGTACCAGAACGTCGCATACCGATATACCGGCCCCTACATAAGAATTGCATAGTAGCTCGGATCTGCGTGAGTCGACATACGTAGTCATGACATAGATCACACAGCCCGCCACAGGGCAGAACTTGAAGTCGCACTGATGGGTTTGTGATGGGGCAGGGTTCGTGTCAGACGAAACCCGGGGTTTACGTATCAGCTGGCCATAACCTCATCTATTCTTACACGGAGAATGGGGAGAACAAGCTTCATGAGTTTCGATCTAGTGTTCGACGCAATGGCCGACTTGGGATTATGGGTGGGGGAGAGAGAGAGGAAATCGGATTGTTACTGCGCATAACACCCAGTAGATCTTTTGTAGATAGGAGAGAGGCGCCTCGCCTCAGATACTACAGATACTATGGGCTCTATTTAAGGGAGTGGTATGCTCGGTGGATGAGCATCTTGCTACACATATACAGGAAGGCGAGAGGGAAGTTAAGAATGCTATAGTCGAGGAGGACGTCACTCCCTCCTACAAGCGAAAGTACCAATTTACAAAAATACACCAGACTCGAGACCAGCAAGTTGCATTCCAATGCAATAACCCCTAAATCAACATCATCACAACCCTAAGAAGCAAAGTGATACACCGTACACCGTAATCCGAGCTCCAAAACACTCCCTCAAAAAACACACATCTCCCTACCCAAGAAAACTCAGACCCAAAACGATTTACCCCCAAACTCCATCTCACCAACCCCTCCGCAATGCAGTATATCGTATATCTCCATGATAGAACTTCCCCTCCCTTACACCACCCCCCCTCATCCCCCTCCCCCCACAAGGTAATTTAATTAGTATCCAACTCACTCAACCACCCAAAAAGCTCGCTGCGGGCCTTCTCATCGACCGCACGCAACTCCGTCCAAAGATTCTGGATTTGGCCCCACATGCCCTGCATGATGTTGTCAGCGCGGAGGAGATCCTCCTGGCGCTCGCCGGCGGCCGCGTGCACCGCGGACCGCAGAGTGGCCAGCTCCGCGCGCTGGTGGGCGGCCTCGCGGCCGAGGCGGGCGACCTCGTCGCGCAGAAGCGTGTTCTCCTGCTGCAGGGTCTGGTGCGTCTGGATCAGAGCGTTGTTGCTCTGCAACAGGGCGGTGAGCTGGCTCGTGAGCTGCTGCTTGAAGATGCCGAACTGCAGGTTGTGGGCGCCTAGCTCGGCGCGGAGTTGGTCGATGGGGGTGTCTTCGTCGTTCTTTTGGGGGTGGGTTGGGGCGTGACGGCTTAGGTGCTGGCCCTGAGGGTAATGTCTCGGTGCGCGGGGAGGCTGGCTGGACATCTTGGTGGTGATGGTTGGGTTTGCTGGATATAATTTAGATGGTAATGATGGTTGTGGTAGTGATACTGGTGGGAAAGATGGTGGTGGTGAGAGGTCGAAGAAGGTAATGACAGAGAGAGTAGTCGATGTTCTGACTGGAGTGTGGGTGACTCAGGGCGTTGATTTCAATAATGATGTTGTGTGGCCTACGCGAGGTCATAAAGTTCGACACAATGCTGGTCCTACCGGATCAGATGATGCTGAAGTTATCAATGCCTTATATCCCATTGTGTCATGATGAGGGTACAGCTAATCTCAGTATGAACCCACCGCTGGAACTGCTGTGTAAGCACTGTTGTATGAAATTAGATGGGCAGTTGATATTGTAAAATGTGTCTTTCATAAGAAGTCATATTCGTCCTGTTTGTTCATGATGCCGCTAACTATATCTCTCGAGAAACTGGTAGCCTTGCCTCGTAGCCATATGTATCGCTGTTCATTGTCCGACATCATCTATCCTTCGAAAGGAGTCTCATAAGGAGCCTCAGCCTGTGGCGTGATTCTAGCGAGGTGTCGTCTCTGACCATCCGCCCAGTCGAACAGTGCGCTATGCGCGGCCACCCGGTTCTGTGGTAGTCAGTCTTGTTGATTTTGTATTCGGTTATACAGTGGTTCGGAAGCACTTACATCCCAAACAACTACAGTGCCAGGACGCCAGCGGACCCGTGTCTGGATATCTGCAGACAGCGCAATGTGGTCGTAGAGGAACTTCAGCAGGAACTCCGACTCCTCCTTCTTGTATCCGACAATGTAGCGAGTGACTGAAGCTTGGTTAGCCTCTCGTTTCTCCCTGTGATACGCATGGTATTCCAAAACTTACACTGTGGGTTGACGAACAGCGCTTTCTCTCCAGTAACCTAGACAGCATGTTAGAACAAATACATCCACAGATCTCATCCTTCCCGAGAATCAACTTACTGGATGAGTCCGGACGATGGGATGCTCAGATGTGATCGGGTCTCGTCGTGCAATACCGCCCTTGTTGAGGCTGTTGTTGACCTGCTCAATACCAGAGTGAACCGCCTTCAACCCGTGCAGCCTCTTTCGGAATTCGGGCGAGAGGCGTCGGTATGCCTGTGCCATATCCGCGAACAAAGTGTCTCCTCCAGTTGACGGCCCGTCCAGGAGATACAGGAAGGTGGTGCCTGGGGGCTGTTTCTCGAACGTTACATCGGAGTGCCAAGTGATAGAGTTGGTGTGTGTGGCCAGAAAGTCGGCACCACTTGTGTCATCAGCTCCGCGGTGAACGAGATGGATCTCCGGATAGCCCTTGGGGGCTCCAGATGTCTGATGGATGTGGTGTCGGCCAAAGTAGCCACCCCATTCGAGGGCCTTGTCGATAGGCAGATGCGCAAAGTCCTGGTCACGGAAGGCTTAATGAGGCTCGACATCAGCACAGGGCCTCGCAAAACGGCGATGACCAATAGTCACAACTCACCGACAACCTTTCTTTGGGCGACGAATCGAGCCAGTTGATCCTTGCCTTCCTTGGTCAGCTGGCTCAGCTGGACACCACGGACTTCACTGCCAATGGTGGGAGTGAGGTCATCCACTTGAGCTTTGTCCTTGGGCAAGAGATCAGCAAAGGAGAGGTCTGCATCCTTGCCGTGGTCGTAGTGCTCAAATGGTTGCAGAGGAGGGTATCTATGAAGGTCAGCGGGGGTCAAAAGGCGGCCACGAGATCAGGGCTGATGCCGAACCTTTCTGTCTCGTTGTCCCAGACAGGGAGGTAGTTTGGAAATGATGCGGGCGGCTGCTTCTCTGTCCCCTGAACTTCGTCGTCATGCTTATAGACCTCTGCATATCCGATCGAGTTCTCTTTGTTGAAGCCCGAATCGGTCTTCAGGTGGGACACCGGCTTTGCCCGGAGAGAAAGGGTCGGGGTCTCAGTAATAGATGGTGCCATGATATTGGTTTAGAATGGAGAATTCTAGGTTGAGTTTCTTCCTTCTCGAAAGGGACATTGATTTTGGAAAGAGTACCGTACGCTCTGGCATATATAATCACCATCATTCTTACGAAGACTCGATGCGCCGTCACGCAATTCCTGCGGGGTATGCATGGCCGAGTGACTTCCGGCAATTGCTGGTTCGCAAAGGGGGTACGAAGTACAAGGTTAGGTACAAGGTTTCGACGATAACGACATATAGGCATCGGTGCTCGTCTCGAGGAGGAATGGCGGACGTTGATCAGATAATGTGAGAGGCGGAGTCATGGCCTATTGTCGGTCTTCCTGTCGTATAATTAGTAAGTTAACCCTCGCCAGAGTTTGTACCTGTTCAATGTACCCAGTACCCCATACACAATGGCAGAACTTGGTTAACCTTGAACAGTGCCGGAGGATGAGACTGTGTTCCACAGGGTTGACGTTGGTTGAGGCAAACGTGGTTTAGTGCAGCATGGCGTGATAGCCATGGTCCCTGGCGCAACTTTCCCCCTCCAAAGCTCAAACAAGCTCACTTCCCCACCTGACCCGCATTCAGTATAGAGATCGTCCTCATCTTATGAGAGGAATTGAATTTCAAGCATTTCGTTTTGTTTGGTCAATGGTCAATGCATTGTTCGCGGTGCAATTGTAGATGAGAGAGGGTATCGAGGCAAGCACATCTTGCTGGGGTGCATCAATGCAGTTCACTCCAGAATCTGCATTGGTCTTGATTAGTGCGCGAAGAACTTTGCAGTATACTTGTACTATGTATACTCGCTCCCAATCAGCATTGAAGGGAATGTTGCCATATTGCTGACGAAACGTATCACCATCGACCAGTGCGATGGTGAAATCGTGGGATGGTAAGGCAAGAGGCGTGGAAGTACCGACTCGGTAAAGCGTAGCCAGTGAGCCACCGCCTGAGCGATCCCGGCCCATTAATGCCCCGCCGCGTCTTCGGCCGTTTCCCGCAGCGGAGATCGAACTAGACTTGAATCCTACTTGGTACTACTCCACGACTACTTCACACTAACAACTACCGGACTCTCTTCTTCCTCTGACTTGTTCCCCATAACGTCACTTATGCTTCGTTTGCGTGATCGCACTTAGGACACCCCCCATGAGACTGCAAGGCATCGAAAGTTGTATCATCTCCCACAACCTGACGGCCTGACCTCGCCGCCATGGCTGCGCTTAATGTTGGTCTCGACGCAAGAGCCACCCTACCACGCGCTGTTTTACTCCAGAGCTTATCGCTCGAGATGCCTGGAATTTTTCTTGGATCATTATGTTCAAGCCATGATTGGCTACGTCAAGCCTTCCACAGAACATCATCTCGCAGTTAGCCTATCTGCCTATATTGCCGAGAGATTGCGTGATGAAGCTTCAAGCTCGCCTGCTTGGGATGAAGCATATCAAAAAGCTCATATCGGCCTGCGCTCGTTCTTTAAATCTCCTCGACTGTCGCAAACAAAGGCCTTCATATCTTGCCTCTAAGTCATCAGCTTTTTTCCATTGGCAAGATGGGCTCAGATAATGTTCACGATATCCCCGTGGACACAGTCCCCGCGGGCGATGACACTAAAAAGAGCCCCGTTACGGCAGTGGCATCAGGCTCGTCCACATCATCCCTCGAAATCGCTGCCGTGCAGCGTGTCAAAGGGGGCGGCGCATTTGACACCTCAGAGGATCCCCGGTACTATAAGCCTATCCCGGAGTATGAAGGCATACATCGTTGGGATCCCTACTTTGAGTGGACGGAAGAGGAAGAGAAGGCCCTGATCAAGAAGGTATTTCTAGAAAGCGCTTCTCAATTAGCGTACAGAGCTAATAAAAAACCAGATTGACTGGCGAATCTGCACTTTTGCATGCGTGACATTCTTTGCGCTCCAACTCGACAGAGGCAACGTCGTCCAGGCCAATTCCGACACCATGCTTGCGGATCTGGGGATGAATACCAATGACTACAACAACGGGCAGACCATCTTCCTTCTCACATTCTTATTTGCCGAGCTGCCTTCGCAGTTATTATCCAAGAAGGTCGGGCCAGATCGCTGGATCCCCTTCCAGATGGTTTCATGGAGCTTGGTTGCTGCATGCCAGGCCTTCCTGAAGAATAAGACCGGATATTTCGTCTGTCGGGCCCTTCTGGGACTCCTAGAAGGTGGATTGTAAGACAAAGTCGAATTCCAAAGTTGATCTTATTAGCTGACTTTTATTAGCATTGCCGACACTATTCTCTTCCTTTCCTTTTTCTACAAATCCAAAGAGCTACCAGTCAGACTCAGTTATTTCTGGGTTTCTTACGAAGCTACTGCGATTGTCAGCGCTTTCCTAGCGGTTGGCTTCCTTCATATTCACGATGCTGATGGTAAAGGTGGCTGGCGGTACCTCTTCGCATTTGAAGGTCTAATCACTGGAATCATCGGAATCATCGCTATCTTCTGGATGCCTGCATCACCAACGCAAACAAAGGGTGGCCTCCGGGGTAAAGACGGCTGGTTCAACGAGCGCGAAGAGAAGATTCTTGTCAACCGCGTGCTGCGTGACGACCCTAGTAAGGGAAGTATGCACAATCGGCAGGCTGTATCACTCAAGATGCTTTGGACTGCTCTATGCGACTATGATATGTGGCCGATCTATTTGCTCGGTCTGACATGGATGATTCCTAACACACCTGCAACAAACTATATCACCCTCGAGCTTAAATCACTTGGCTTCGGTACCTTCCAGACGAACCTTCTCACCATTCCTGCCTATGTTATCTTCATCATCAACCTTCTGTTCTGGACTTGGATTTCCGAGCGCTTTAATCAGCGTTTATTGCTTGGCCTCGTCATGGAATTCTGGTGCTTGGTTTTACTCATTGCACTAGTTGCTCTTCCGGACGGGGCCAGCGCATGGGGGCGATGGGCCATCCTCATTCTATTGATTGGCGCCCCTTATATTCATGCTATCATTGTGGCCATGACGTCCAGAAATGCAGGCTCAGTCCGGACGCGAACGGTTGCTAGCGCTGTGTACAACATGATGGTGCAAGCGTCCAATATCATTGCCAGTCAAGTGAGTTACGCCTTAATACTCAGCCTATGGTGAAAGTCAGCTAATTTTTCCCAGATCTATCAAGCGAAGGACAAGCCATACTACCATACTGGCAACAAAGTACTGATTGCCATGGCCGTATGGAGTATACTAGTGTTTATTGGGGCCAAGCTCTACTACATTTGGCGTAACAAGTAAGCTCACCCAACGTCACTGTCTGATTATCATGCTAAGACTATAATGCAGACAGAGAGCCGCCATATGGGACGCTATGTCCAGTGCCGAGAGAGAGGCATACCTGGCCGATGTCGCCGACAAGGATCTTGGTAACAAACGGTCAGACCCCTGGACTTTTCTCATCGATTACGAATACTTTTCTAACAGCCCCGCAGCCTCGACTTCCGATTTACGCATTGAGCCCTCTTTCATGGCATATACCTTACGAAGCTCCCACACATAACTTTTCTCGGGGAGACTCTATGGAGTCTCATTGGACTTAATGACTTAAAAATAGATGAACGATAGATAGCATCTCATAGAAACTAAAATTTCAAGGGCCCATGTCTAATACCAATCAAGCAACAGCCTAAGCACAAGCACACTAAGCACACATAGAATTCTGGACTATGATTCACTCCATCAAAGTGCGAATCAAGGAAGATGACCGCGGTTGAAGAGCGGATAAGCAAGCAGGGTGTCTACTAGTTAGTTCCCTTTGGGGCGGCGGAGCTGATAAATCAGAGATGACTTCCCCACCATAAGCCTCCCCGCGTCATAGCATATTCGAACAAACTTCAACTGATAGCAAACTAGGAGACGTACTGTATCTCGAAAATAAAGCAATGTCGACTTCCAGCCCAATCCACTTCTTCGACATCAAGTCGACCCTCTCTGGTGAGTATCAAAGAGCCCATCTTCAATCCATCCACATCACAACAAGGCAAAACAAAACAAAACGAGCATCACATGCTAACAAACCCACCAGGGTCGGCGCGGGCCTGGTCCCCCAACACCATCAAAACCCGCATGGTCCTCAACTACAAGCAGCTGCCCTACACACAGACCTTCCTCAGCTACCCGGACATCGCCCCCTTCCTCTCCCACAGAGGGGTGCACCCTCAAGCCGAAGGCCGACCCTATACACTGCCCGCCATCTGCTACCCGGCCTCCCTCTCCGCCAGCCCCTCGGGCACGCTGATGGACTCGCTCGCCATCGCCACGCACCTCGAGGAAGCCTTCCCCACGGCTCCATCGATCTTCCCCTCCGGCGACGCCAGCTACGCGCTCGCGCTGGCCGTCAGCAAGCTCATGGGCGCCGTCTGGATCAACGCCGTCCCGTTGGTCGTCCCCCGCGTCGCGGACTTCCTGGACGCCCGGGGCCGCGAGTACTTCATCAAGACGCGCTCGGCGCAGTTCGGGAAGCCCCTCTCCGAGGTCCGGCCCCGGGATGCCCGCGAGGTGGCGCGATTGCTCGACGCCATGAAGCGGGACATGGCCGTCATCGTGATGATGCTGCGGGGTCGGCGCGGGAACAAGGAGGACGGCCAGGACGGTGGCGGTGGCGGCCCGTTCTTTGAAGGGAAGACCCCCGGGTATGCGGACTTTCTGGTCGTGGCGGTTCTGGCGTGGTTCCAGCGCGGGGATCGGACGGTCTGGGCGGAGATGCTTGGGGTGGGGGATGGGGAGGTCAGGGCGCTGTGGGAGGCTTGTTTGCCGTGGGTGGAGGGCCAGGGCGAGGAGAAGGATGAGTCGGAGTGGGAGATTCCTCGTTGACAGTGTTGCGCTTGCTTTCGGAAAGTCATGGAGGAGTGCAGTGGAGGGTTTTGAAGTCGCTCCAAGTGAAGCCTGCGCCTACAATAAGTGAAAGTGTTGAAAGCATTCCATTTCGCGCCTGGTTCTTGGGAAATAGTACATGATAAAAAGAAATGAGAATATGAGTTACAAGGAGAATTATCTCTCTTCCACACGCAGTCACCCCCCGCCTCCCCAGCCGTCCAGCCCTTCCCCTGGTTGCCAATACCATTGTACATTGTGGGTCGTAAGTCGGGACAGTATCGGCCAACGTGAAGAAAAACCTCCCACCGAGAAAATCGCAGATTCGCCAAAGATACAGAATATATATTTTCTACAACCCGCGGAGGAAGTTGGTCTCTCTGATGCCCTTTCTCCGAGCATCTCTCGCGCTCCGGGTGATCTCGGTCCGCTTCTCGAGACTCTCGGCGGCGACAACCAGAGTATCCTGGGCCTCTGCCTGAGCGCGGTTGTAGGCGGCGGGCGTGATATCGTTGGCCTGTTCGTGGATGGGGATCACGGGAGGGAGGTTCGCGGCGCGGGCGGCCATCTTCTTCTCGTAGCGCTTGCGCTGCTTCTTGTTCAGGGCTGTGGTTGTGGAGAAAGAAGCACGGTGTTAGTCAAAAAGAACCGAAGCTGGAGACGAATTTCGTAGCACTGGTTACTAGGGGTCCCTTACTGCTTGGGTCAACGCCACCCTGCTCGGTCTTCCCCTTCTTGCCCTCATCCAGCAAGCCCCACAGCCAATCGGGGTACTCCGAATCCTCCAGAGCGAGCAGATCAGGCTTGTTCTTGAAGTAGTTGAGCCCGTTCAGTTTCGTGCCAGCAAGGCAGCTGCTCGGGGGGCGCTCGACGACCTTGCGGGCCTTTCCGGGGTGGACATCACTGTGGACGCCGTCCGTGGAGGTGCTCAATGGTTGCGACACTCCAGGGGTGGCGGAGGAGACGGCGGACGCGACGGTCACGTCGCTCACGCCAGGCTGTCGGGGCTTGGGCGGCGGCGGTGCGGCGGACACGGTGGGCTTGCCGTCACTGTAGTTGCGGAGCTGAGCCCGCTGGATGGGGAGAGAGAGCTGGCGCGCGCCAGACAGGGCAGGCGACGTAACCGTGTGCTGCTGGAATCGAGACAGGATGCCCGTCCGGCATCGTTGGCAGATCATTTTGAGGTGTGAAGTCTGGCAGGTTTCGGCTGTACTAAAGACAGAAAGGATGGATGATAGTAGCTCGGTCACCGGAGTCGTGATATGCCGTCCTCAGCCCGAAGACAAGCCGTGTACGCTGAATCAAAATGCTGTGTAATGGAATCCTACCGACCGGCACGCAGTGAGAGTGCACTTATCGAGAAAACTGCGGCATGAATTTGATGCCAAGCCGGAGGTGAGCCGACACGTGACCGTGTCGCTCAGTATTCAATAACTTGCCAACTATTCCTTGATTCAAACAGTCTGAGTCTATTGGAAAGGTAGATTCTTCGGCGTTATGGAGCTCAAGAGAAGCTTTGTGTCTAATCCCCGTGACTGCAAGAAGGTCTCAACTGCGTCCTGCGCACCTACCAATAGCTCAATCATCAGTATTTAGAAATCATGTGCTTGATGACTAAGTCGGGAATCTGACCTTCGCGATAAACCGATACGGGCAGCCCGACGAATATACTTCACCTCGACCATGTTCAGATACGTGACAGTCCTGCCAGAACACATATCATGCCTCTGAGGTCACTCACGACGTCTTATCTGCTTGGTAACATTGACTCTGGTTAAAATTACGAGATGTCTCTCGCTTTTCGAGTATCATGATTCTAAATGCAGATACTCATGGTTTCGAAGGCACGTTTTCATATGTGTTTGCTTGCCATCAACATCTTTTTAATGATTCCTCTACTCTTATTTGAAATCACATCGCTTTCTGAACGCTCCCATAGTCAAGCATTGCATTATTCTTACTACACTCTTCCAAGTGCGACGAATGCGGCTTCTTCGAGCTATCTTGGAACCCGAAGTGACATTCGACAGATAAGGCACCCGCGCATTTTTCTGGCAGGTAATCTGCGGCATCTAGAATCGACGGCCATGTCAATGAATTCTGAGTACCTGTCGATGCACTACTGCGTTCTAACGGCAAAGCTGGGACATGCTCCAACCGTCTAGCAGTCCCACTGTCCCTGTCACCGCTGCTCCCGCGCGGACAATTTCCGTCCGCAGATGGATCCTCGACTTCCCTGCCGGTATCAACTAACAGGAAATGTCAACGAACATTGCAGGAGCCGAGCATCATGCCATCCCGTCCCTGGTTGCCTCGTGCATTATCACTCACATCCCATGCATGTCGACTGCCGTTATACCTTTGCCGCCTTGTCGATGCCTGCAACTGCTCCCGCAGGAAGCACATTACTGGAGAGAACAGGGCAAAGCTAAGGCAGGCTGCGCAATCTCTCTGGAGTTCACATATGGCTTGTCTGACAGTCAAGCCTTCCATTGGTTCTAGACATTCTCGCTGTCAGCGCTAGTCTCTGATGTTCATCTCCAGGATGATCGTGTGAGCAGTGCTATCTAGCCTCCAAGGTCTGATAAGAACATGATAACCCTCCCCGGAATGCCTTCCTTGCTTGACTGCGCCGAACCTAAACATATAAAGAGCAGAGAAGACCTGCAGAGACTGCATCTGCGTCGAAAGATGAAGTGTTGGCAGGCAGTCTGACTAATCATTCACCCGAACGTCCACTCCTTCCGCTCTTTTGATCGCCCATGCTTTCTCCCTGCCCCTCATCCCCCCTCTCTATCATTGCCTAAGGTCTCCTGCTCTGTTCAATGATATGATATGTATGCTTGTCGACGGCTGGAGCAAGCATACTCATTCCGTGACGGCATTGGTCTCGTCGACTATCTCAGACTCTTCTCAAGCACATAAAGCATGATAACAGATTACAGCGTCCTCGAGCGCACATGGGACTAGCTCCACGGCAAAAGTGTGACATCTGTCAATCTACTAACACTACACATGAAAGGAACGTGGAAGGCATCGCACTCAATGACCCTCTTCAATTGCTTGCAACAGAGTCAGATGTAAAGTATAGTGGTGCGTACTATGTGATGGGATGAAAATAGCGAATGCGTTCGTCTCTATCATGCAAAAAAATATCACGAGTTGCTTGAGGCTGTCGAATTATGTCCCAACACACGAACAGGAATCATGGGGATATACGAAGAATCGGTAACCGAAGGAAAATTATGACGGTCACAGGACGATAAACGAAAGAATCATGAAAGGCAAAACCCAAACCAAGCGCCACATAGATGAAACAGGGTGATTAAAATGGTATCCGGGCCTATGCAGAGAGGCCACTGACATCAAGGAAATTACACAAGCTCACACACGCATCTTTCAGCGTCTTCTCAGTTTTCCACTCGAGCTCGTTCTGTGACCTAGTGGCCACTGCAACGCACGAACCAACATCACCAGCACGACGTCCAGCCGCTTTCCGGGGAATGGGCTTGGAAGACACGCTTTCCATGGTGTTCACCACCTCCATCACAGAATGACCGCGTCCTGTGCCGAGGTTGAAGGTGCGGAAATTCTCAGCCAACTTGCCTCCATTGGCGGCACTGAGGGCAGCGATGTGCCCTCGGGCGAGATCGGTAACGTGGATGAAGTCGCGGACGGCGGTGCCGTCCTCAGTGTCCCAGTCTGTGCCGAACATTTGCAGTTCCGCATATTGCCCGGTCATGACTTTGACAACCACCGGCAGGAGATTGGTGGGTATTTGGCGGGGATCCTCGCCAAGGAGACCTGACTCATCGCATCCAATTGGGTTGAAATACCGGAGAGCGACAATGGTCCATTCTGGATCGGAGGCCGCGAGGTCTGCTAAGATGGCCTCGCAGATCCATTTAGTGCGGCCGTAAGGGTTGGTGATGCCTGTGCAGCCGGCCTGGACAAGTTGCTCGGATCCGTTGTGGTCCGTGAAGGTCTCGTCTTTGTGAACGCAAAGTTCCTCTTTCAGCGGCAGGCCGGAGGTGGCCAAGGTACCATACACGGTGGCAGAGGATGAGAAGATAAAGGTTTTGATGCCATAGTCACCCAAGGTGGTAGCAAAGTCGATGAGGCCACTGACATTGTTTGCATAGTATTTCAGAGGGTTCCTGATGCTTTCTTCAACTGCTTTGTAAGCAGCGAAATGGATGACACCGGCGATTTTGGACTTGGGGGAACCCCATCTGGATTGGGTTTGGTACTGATCGAGAAGCTCTCGGAGAGCCACAGTATCCCGGAAATCATGAGCGTGCAGCTGCAAGGAAGGCATGCATGTTCCTTGTTGCTCATGATGCTTGGACGCCAGCAGCTTGATGCGGTCGAAGACGCTCTGGAAGGAGTTGCTGAGATTGTCGATCACGATTACATTATAATTGGCTTTGAGTAGCTCCAATGTTGTGTGACTTCCGATGAACCCGAGACCCCCTGTAACGAGGATGTACTGATCGAGGGGGAAGTTGCGCAGCAACTCCTCGAGATTGCCATCAAACAAGACGGATGACTGCGTCGCTGGCGTATCCACGAAGCCCGGGGAGTTGGGCTCCACCGGAGTGCTTGCATCGGACTGTCGAGGGCTCTCCATTATTGGCAATGAAGGAGGGCGGGGATTTGGGAAGATGGGAAGTACGACTTCAAAGGTGAAGCAGGTCAGGAAGCTTTGGTCAGACAATGACAAGGAAACGAAAGACTTTTATTCGAGCGAGGGTTCGTTCGATGACGGCGGGTGACTCCGAACAGAATCGTGATGAGATCAAAGACAGGAGTTCCCAAGTCTTATACTCCTTTGGAAGAACGAGTGGCGGCCCTATGCTATGGTTCTCCGATGTAACCGCTGCTGAATCTGGCCAGCTAGGTTGGGCGATGATATCGTGATCGGTGACTTTGCTTATTTACAACCAGGGAGCATGGCCATACGAAGCGAATGGATATCAGAGAAAGGAAGCAAAAGACGAGGTGTAAGAGGAGGATGGCCAAAGAGAAATATTAATTATAAAAAAGAAAAGAGGATGGACAAGAAAAAAAAAAGGGAATAAAATAAATTGGATAGGAATCGGTGGGAGCGAACGATGGTACCAGAGGATCTGGAAGAAGCAGAAGACAAGAGAGAAAGAGTGGAAGAGAAAAAAAAGTAAATATAAAGAGTCGACGATGTCAGCGAGAGATCTTATTGGGATGGAACAATCGGGCCTAGACGAAAGACTGACTGACTGACAGAGTGCGTGACTGCGTGAGTGAGTGATTCGATTTGCCTTAGCCTTCAGGTTGGTTGGAATCTCGCCTCTTTGGTGATTATTTTTTTATGGTTATTTTTAATTATATTTTTTTTTATTATAATGGTTGATGACTTGGGACTGGACTCTTCGATCGAACTCTAGACGCCTCCACAGAGACTTGCAGCAGCAACAGCAACTACAATCAGAGCAAGAGCAAGAGAAAGAGCATCAGCAATCTCGAGTACATCATACATCATCGGATATCCACCGATACGAAACAAGAGAGTACCAGAGTACGGGGAAGAAAGGGAAAGTACAGTAAGTAGGTAAGTAAATTGGATGGAGAATTGAAAAAGTAGGGGCGAAACCAGAAAAAGAAAAAAGAAATTGTTCCAGCAGCAAAGCAGAAACAGCAGCAGAAACAGCAGTCGCAGGAGCAGTTGCTATTGCTGCTGGTTCTTACTGCTATTCTGCTGCTGCTTTGCTGCTGCTTTGCTGCATGGGCGAAACCCTGCCCCGCTCTATTTTGGGCTCGCGCGCGCCATTCATCTCTTTTTGCGCTTTACCTGCTGTGTTTTTTTTACCTTTACCACAATTCCCTTACTCACCACCCACTCACTCAAATCATTTTACTCTTTTTTCTCACTTAGCATCAGATTATTTGGTTACGTTTAGAAGGCTGACTAGACTACTACTTAATTCTAGTCCTTCAAGGCCCGGTTCTGGCGCAACTCCGCTATTATGGAGCAGCCCACCAGCCCACTTCTACTATCCCCATTAGCCAAAACCCACTTCTAAGTGCAGTACTAATTTGGCTCGCCCGCAAGTGTTGGTGCGCACGGTTTCAGCTATTCTGCTCCTGGTTCCATCATAATCACCCACTAGTCTATCGTCGTCGTTCATCATGATGGGGCAAGAAAAGCACGTGAGAGACCGCCGCTGTCTCGCCAGTACACGCTCGCGAGTTATCCTCGCCGTCTTTGTTATCATTGCCATCCTCGCCGTCGTCATTCCACCAGCAGTTGTGGTCACTCTACACAAGAAGAACAGCATGGGTCCCAAAGCGTCGGTTTTTGTTCCGCTCTATGTGTATCCTGCTCCCGGAGCCTGGGATCCGCTAGAGAAAGTGTACGTTTTTGTCCGGTCTTCATGCTTCTTTGAGCGCCATCCCAAATCGACCCCCTCCCCCTCCCCTCCCCCCCGGCCAACCATACATACGCTTTCCCTGGTCCATGCTCGTTCGCCCCGTGGCATGATACAGGTAACTTCAATGTATAGCGGACTCAGCTAAGCGCCACAGGGTCTCTACACATCCCGACGTCAACTTCACGGTGGTGGTCAACCCCGGTAGCGGCCCTGGGCCCGATGCCTTGCCTGACGCCAACTATACCCGAGAGGTTCCTAAGCTCGCTTCCTATGACAATGTTCGTCTACTAGGTTATGTCGCTACCACGTACGCCAATCGCAACATCTCGTTGGTGCGCCGCGACATCGAGACCTATGCGGCGTGGCCGACCAACAGTTCCAACCCCAAGCTTGCGGTTCGGGGCATATTCTTTGATGAAACGCCTCAGCAATACGATGCGAATACCTTGGCATATCTTCAAGAGCTGACGGCCGTGGTGAAGAGCCATCCTGGCCTTGGGCCGGATAATTATGTACGTGAGACGTTTCTTTCCGTTTTCCCCGTATTTTCATTACCATGCCGGCCCGGGGGGCATTGTCCCTCCCCATACATGGTTACTTACATAACTTTCCTTACCAAAATTCCGGTTCCCAGTATCTTGGAGACGGCTCCACCCCTTTTATGATTTTCCTTGCTCCACTGTCAATTTTTTGCTGTTTGCCGGTTGATTGTTTTTTTTTCTCCCCCAGAGCTCGTTGTTGAATTCCGCCCCCTTTGTTTTTTCTCGATGACCCGAATTTCCATCCGGTCCGGATCGGATCGCCGTTTGGGCTGTTCAGTGTTGTTTCTCTCCATTGAGAAAGATCAACGGGAAAGAGAGAAACTCGGCTAGTTTCTAGCTCGGCTCGAGCCTAGTCCAGCCCAACTAGCCTAGCCACCTGTATTGTTTCTTTCAATCGTTCGCTATTGACATTTCGCCGTTCCCTTCGTGGCTGACATCACTCGTTTTTCGCCGCTTGTTGTCCAGGTCGTCCACAACCCCGGCGTGATTCCTGACTCCCGGTACCTGAGCACCGCTGATTCGACCGTCGTCTTCGAGGCGACTTACCAGACCTTCCTGGACCGCCAGGGGGCTAAACTCTTCCAGGAGATCCCCAACAGCACGCGCCAGCAGCTCACGGCCGTCGTGCATTCGGTGCCTGCCAGCGTGGAGGGCTCGCATTTCCGGAACCTAGTGAAGCAGGTGCGCAAGGTCGCGGATGAGGTGTTCATCACCCATCTCGATACGAATTACTATGCCAGCTTCGGGAGCCAATGGGAGCAGTTTGTCGATCTGATGGCGAAATCATGAGAGTTGCCTTTGACAGGCATCTGTGATAGTGTGGCGCGTCTGGTAAAAAAAAGGGCTGGTCTAGTCTTTGCTATAGTTCTTACAGTTCCTTCTATCATATATTTTGGCGGCCAACGGGGGTGGTAGTATATATTCTGCTTTTTGCGTGTTTTGGCGGCTTTTTTCCTCACCAAATCATCAAGGTTTCGACTGTGTCGCTTTTCGGATGAATGGAATGAACTTATATGGTCTGGTATACGATACTATAGTATAGCAAAGAGGATTTTCTAGATCATGATGAATGTGAATGACGTATTTACGAGCTCAATGAGAAAACTGAAAGTCATTTGTCAGCATCGATACGATTATCAGCATACGGCGCTGTAATATCACTAAGCCAAATCTAGCTTAGCTCAGTACCATACATACAGCGGCTGGAAAACTCAGGCAACATCTGAACTGAACCTTTTTTCTCTTAGTACTCCCAAGACCACCAGAAAAAAAAGGTAAAGACAAGACAGGACAAGTGATTGTTTCTCCCATCCCCCCATCAGTAAAGCTCCTATTGGACCTACCCCTTGAAGGGAAGAAGAGTTCTTGGGATATTGCTTCGTTGAATTCTAAACATAAACCTGCAACATGCAACCATCATCCCTTCCTCCCCCTTCCTTCATTCCTTCCAATGTAAGAAGTTAGGGCAACGGCAGGTACGGCTGCCGGTTTTATCGAGTATCTTTTCCCCTGGTTTCTGAGTTTCCGAGAGTATTTACGTGATTACGTGACATTCGCGTTTTTACCGCGGAGGTCGGATGGGTGTGAGTGAGGTTGACAGTGGGGTAATTTTGAAAGCGAGCGGAACTTACAAAAAAAAAAAAAGAAAAAAAAAAAGAAAAAGAAAAAAGAAAAGGAAAAAGAAAGAGCTCGGGCACTTAGCTAGTTCTAGCGCACCATCCACTCCACCTAGCCTTTTCTGTCCTAGCGCGAACCGATAACTGCATCTCCCTGGTAGGTACAGTACCTATGAAGTAGTGGGTGCTGTGCATCCCTATCCCAGAGGGGTAAGGCAGCGACAAGCAAGAGACATCAAGTCCAAGGAATTAGGACGCATTGGGAACCTCACCGGCAGGCCGGGGTCTTGGCCCCACGCTAGAGTCAAGACTCAAGAGCAAGAGGCAAAGATGACGGAAAAACAGAGTCCAGAAGGACTCATTCATGCCAAGGTGCTACTCGCTGGTGACCTATTGAGGCCAGAAGAAGGGGGATGTCTAAGGATGCACTATAAATGTCTTAGACCATGAGTTAGATCATACTGTAGTCTCTTGTTGAAGGGCTCAGCCAGTCTAGACTGCGCTAAAAGCCGGCCGGGGAAGAATGAATGTGCAGTAGCTGAAAAGTGTGGTAGTCGCTTGCTTCCTGAGGATTAGGATTACGTGCTAGCCAAAGGCTGAGATGTGCTTGACAATGGTGCCTGATGTGTATGGTTGGCAGACACCGAATATGAGGACAGATCCTCGAGGTTGAGAATCGGTCTATTGCATGGGCCACTTGGAAGTGACTTACCTGCAATTTTCTAGCAGAGAACTCACTTCTATACATAGTACCTTGCATATATACCATGCTAGAATTGTGCTCAGGCTTTCTCAAGTATGATGATTCTGAAACTATAGCAGGAAGGAGACTGGTTTGTGTTACCTGCGAAGCAATTCCGCTGATTCTACACCAACTTGTGGTCCAGGGGAATAAACACTTGCCTGACATTGTTGCATGATCAAAGAAGAACTGGTGAGAACAGTGAAGTGGCGAACTGAACCGATCCAATCCGGCAGAGGAGCCAGGCGCTGAAGTCAATACAGACTACAGCAGGGACTAGTGACCCTGCAATCGTGGCTCTCAGTATGGGGCCAGCTAAACTGTACCAAGATCGAACATGTACATGTAGCAAGAGTGGGGGCATGCTAGGTGTTCGCGAACATGCTAGTAGGGCTGGTTGGTTGGGTTTTTCCGACAGCTGCCACCTTAGGAAAATCCATGCAGAGCGGAAACTGGTGGACAATAGAATGCTGCTGGCGTCTATCCCAATGAAAGGATTGCCAAGCCAGTCGGAGAGCTCAATGCAGTATCCCGCATTGGGAGACTCACCATCCTGCCAGCGGATGGGTTGATCTGTTCCACAGACTCCTGATGAGGTGATTAATTGGTGAGGACAAGTTGGTGGATTCGCGCGGGACGGAGGGGAGAGGGTCAGTCAAATCGCGGAGGGAAGAAGTGACACAGGTGCGTTGAACTCGTCTCCATCCATGGGGAATGTGCAGGATGTACCCTGCAGGGTGGCTGGATGTACGCCGTAGGCTTCCGAGCCGGTTGGAGGATACAAGCGCAAAAATGTCCGGTCGGCAGCCTGGACGTGGTTCCTAGTCAGACATACATGTAGAGCATGTACCATCGACGTCTATCTACTGGGTATGAGGTACAGTCCCAAATGACGCTGTGTTGTAGGGATGAAGGCGCAATTTTATTTATAGTGCCGTGGTTGCTGAGGTCGGGTGTCATCGAGCATATTCTCCGCGTCTTCCTCACATCCCGAACCCGACGATCACTGATCATCGGGGATAAACAGCATTTTGAGCTTAACTGAAGAGAAATGGCAACCAACAATACTGTATGGACCGCCTTCTTCCGTGAACCCAACCTGAGGAGGTCCGCGCCAACAAGCAGAGCGTGAGCGAGTCTCGTGACTCTCAGTCTCAGTCATGTCACCCTCGGACAAATTTTCTGAAAATCTTTGTCTCTCCTCAAGAACCGGGTGCCTGGGGGTACGTTACACCAGCTCGTCTTGTCTTGATCTTATTCCGTGACAAGAGAGATTGACGCTGACCTTTGCAGGTACTTGTGACTTCGATGAGACTTTTCCTCATTCCAAGAGGGCTGCACGCAAATGGGTCGAGAAAGGTTGGAACTCGCTCCGGCTGTCAGCTTGCCGATGAATGTAAGCTAGGCTAGCTCCACCGCTGATCGCACGGAATTCGGGGAAGTGAGACTTAGATCTGAATCGGAACAGCCCCAGCGGAGCTGCGAGGGAGTGATTCCGTTGAGGAGAGCCGATCGGTGGTGAGATCTTGAGAGGTGGTATCAGCGTGTCCGCGAGAATCTGGCGAGGAATGCCCGAGTGACCGAGACAAAGGGATACAGACTCAGCTTACAGCTCAAATTTTCCTTGTCGGTGTGACCACCCGGTACCAGAATCTGTCTAAAGTGGATGGACTAGTGAGCGGAACGTTCTTCTCCGAGACTGGAGTGTGTCAAATAGAGGGTAGTGTACATTGAAGGAAGAAGAAAAGTGATATGATATAGATTAGTATGGAGTCATTTCGTTGGTTGGTGTAGTGATAAAGCAGGCTTGTTGCTGGAGGAGGTTCCGTATACCTGCCTAATGGGGCAAGTTACACCTAAGACGGTCGGTACCTGAGGCATTCCGCACCCCGCAAGGAATCAAGGAAGGAACTCGGGTTAAATTGCCTTCTATAGTACGGTTAATTAAGCATAATTCAATGGCTTCAGGTTCCATCATTTACAATCCCGCGGCAAAGAATGGAGCTGAATACTCAACCTGCTACAATGGCAGTCTCATCAGAGAATCGAAAGACAAGCTGTCAGTGTCAGTGTCAGTGTCAGTCAGTAAGTGCGAGAGACTACACAGAATCCAGACCAGACTAGCGATTCTGCAGCCTTCCGTCTTTTGCTCCCCTTCACAGCCAGGCCCGTAACTAACTCAACTGAAGGACGTGCAGGAAAACTTTCAAACACTCGGTCCAACACCGCTGATTCGAATTGATCGGCCAAGACACAAACTCCAAATCGCACCGAGAAATTCCAAACTGGGCCTTCGCTTCGAGCTAAGGAGTTCCTTTTTCCGCTGTTCCTTCGGACTCTTCGAATCCAAAAGTCCTTCCCCCATCTGTTCGAGCCTAACAGGCGCGCGAAGCACCAAGTGGGCATCATCTCCGATGCGAACCACCCACTACCGCACGGGCGACTGGAGACCGAAGCGTAGTCAGTGGCGTCAAAAAAACATGGACGGAGAAGCTGTGCCTGAGGGGTCTGGCCACGATCCACTCTTCTCCCAGGGGCCGTCCAGGCACGCCGGACGATCATCTTCCCGATCGGGTCAAACCAGGAGGTGTTTTTCCCTCGGCACTTCCTCTCGCTGTGGATCAAAGTCCCAGAAGTTGGATTTTTTTTGGTTCAGGAACAAGGCACACCAAACTTAATCGAGTAATTGTGTTGTGGATTCAGGAACAGCCGTCGATTCAGATGAGTGGGAAAACAACGTTGTTTGCTTTTCTCAAAGAAAGGGGAGTGGGATTGTGAGTTGGTGTGCCTCCAAACCAGGGAATGGTGGCAGAGGCGAGGAGAGAGAGAGAGCGAGGAGAGAAGGATGATGATGGGTGCCGCTAACCAGCAAAGGGCCGGATAAATTCTCAACTAAGCCAGGATCCTAAACTCTATCATATCTTGAGTCAGATCAGTGACCCATCACCTCCTTTCCCAGGTGAGGTCATCCAGCGATATGCATGCACTGTGTCTACTGTCCAGGATTGCCACGCCACCGATCTCAACATTCGCTAGCACGCCTCGACTAGTCGATTTACTTCTCGGTGATTCACGGAAGCCGTTGTCGATCGAGTCAGATTCTGAGCGTCTTGAACCATGGTTCACACTCTGATCGCTTGTATCAGATTTCCTCCTCTACTGCTATGTATAGGACCCAAATCCAAGATCTGGGGAGGGGGGACCATCCCTCGGGTTCCAGATAGAGGGCAATAACCTCGAGACTGAAAATTACCCGCTGAAAGAATGGGCGGTAAGAATACACGGAGCGACGCCGGCTAATACACAACTACTATGTAGGAACAGACCAACCAATTCTCCACGAGGCTAACCGCAACCGAACCGCGGCCTGAACCGAGCGAGCGAGAGAGAGACGAAACAAAAAGAGCGTATTCGGAGCGAGCCCGTTCTGGGTCTAAGCTCTCTCGTCGCTAATTCGTCCACTGTCTTCCCTTCGGGACTAAAAGTCACGACTCACGGAGCTAAATCGCGTTAGAGACTGAAGGAACAGTGAGCACCTCGTACCCGCAAGTCAGATGAAAAAGCTGTCCACTTGGGCGCTTAACTTAAAATCTACTAGTCTAGCTAGCAGGTTAGCGAAGTTCGAAGATTCGAAAAGCGGTTTAGCGCCCTCTTCGAATCCCAATCTCGAAGTTAATAATCTTATTTTCTCGTTGATGTTCAGTCGGCGGGCAATTGATTGAAAGGAATCTGTTGCCAACAAAAGAACACGCGGTCGGACCTCCCCGGCCATAACCCTACGGATCTTCTTAAGTTCTACTAGTAAAAACCGAAAGCTGGGACTGTTCAATCTATATGGAAAACACTAGCGAAAAGACACGAAGGGGAGAGGGGGGAAGGCGGGAACGAAACGAGAAAGAACAAAGAGAACTCAGATCGATAAAGTTATCTCTCAGAAGGGCGAATTTTCCGATGTGATGATCTGATCTCCGAAGGTCATCATCATCACGTCACAATCGGCCCTCCCCTCCCAATACCACGGTTCAAGCGGCATGGCTTAGATAAGATGGGTAACGGGGAGTAATTTTTGGTCGCGTAGATTTCTGGAAAAAGTGACAAAGACATGGCGACTCCTCCCCCAACCATGGATAAGGGCACGTTTGGAGCTCTCGAGCTTTTCTTGCCTCGGTTCAAGTCCGAGGAGAGGCTGCTTGTTATTCCTCATTTAGGAATGAGCATTCTACAGGTTAAGACTTGTTTGTGGTGAAGAGGAGGTGGCGAGCGATGATTGTTTTTTGTAACCAACAAATCTCATCATCAGCATCAGTATCAGCATCATTGTTTGTACTGTATCCTTTGGATTCGACTCGTGTGTTGTCCCTATGTGATTCTGGGCCCTCCTTGTCCCCTCCCTCCCCTCCCTCTGGGTGAGACATCCTGCAATGATGAGCTGGTAATCCTCTCCGTTCCCCATTCCCCCACCTCTCTCGACGTATCTAGACTACTCCTGGTACTCCTGGTATACCGAAGGCGAATTCTGTAAGAGGAAAACGCCAATGCCAAGTCGTGGCCCGCCCACGGTTTGGCCTGAGACATGGACAACAACAGCAGCAGCAACAATGGTGTGTCTATGTGTGTGTTTGTGTGCCGTATTGAGCGAGTCCCCATTGATGGGGACGATTTTCCGAGCAAGTATAATAGTCTGAATATTTACTTTCCCAAAGAAGCTCACCTGTTATGGAAGGTGTATATGCTTGAACCAGGGGGGTTTTTTTGTTTGGAGAAAAGATTTGCAATACTGTGTTCTGTTTTGTCTTCGGTGAGGTAAGACCTGAAAGAGACGAGGATGAGGCTGACAATGACGAGGTGCTCGTCGCCATCAGACTCGAAGGTATGTCAGTATGTCAGTATGTTCGGGGGGTAAGTTACATGCTACAATACTGTACGTACATCCTGAACTCAGGACGGGGCATGGTTGGACCCTTAGTAGTAGTGGTGGTGGTGGTGGTGGTGTGATGCCATTGATCATAAAGGCAAAACGACTTGTCAAATGTTTCGAGCTATTAGTAAGGATGCTTATGACTCAATATGCATGCTCCCCCCCCC